>NC_074711.1:6665933-6965933 GCF_947242115.1 Biomphalaria glabrata | reverse complement strand
AACTGAAGAAAACAGCACACTATTTTTCCTTGGCACAGTCTGCAAAAGAGATCACAGCTCAGCAGCAATAAAGCTGGCTAGAAGAAAAAGAAGTGGCTATATTAACAACAAGTCTCTATTGAATAAAGAATTTCCTTGAGATGCTGGAAATGTCATGTAGCTCAAACCCATAGCTGAAAGTACATCTGTAATGTTAACAAGTTTATAAATGTCTAAGCAAATGACATAAATAATAATAGAGTCAGAATGACAGTAAGCACCTTTGTATTTTGTTTGACAACACGTCTGACATAGCACACCTAACAAAGCACACACTGATCAGAAATTGCACGATTTTCAGGAAGACAAAAAAGTTGATGAGATCAAATGTCTTAAAATGTCTAGAAAAGGATGTGCTTGACTATTAAAGAAGAGAAAAAGAGGTTCATTCTTATGTGCATTGATCGCTTTTTAACTCTGAGCTTCAACTCCTACTGGAAGCAATCATTGATGTAGAGGTTATAAATTTGGAGCAACCTAACCGAAAAATTCTTTAGTTCAACAACCAACAAAGTATTGTAGATGTCAGTTTGAAAATATTGGCGTATATCATGATTTTTTAAAAGGCGACATTGAACAGAAATACCAAGGCTGAGAAGGGATCTAAAGGCAACAAAAGTTATTCTTAAAGAAAAGTTGACAGTGCATGATTCATATGCCAATAAGACCTTAAAAATATCTTTAAATCATTTAACAAAACCTTCAACCGTTTCTTACCATCTGCTTATCTATGGCGTCTTGTGAAAAAGGATTTAAAATTAAAATTAAGTCACAAAGGAACCAACGACACTTTCACAAAGGTGAATTTTTAAAAAAAATGAGATCGTTAAAGACATTAACTTTGATCAACTTAATGATAAGTTTTCAAGTTTGAAATCAGAAAAAAAAAAACAGTATAATTAACTTATGGTTGCATAATTGCATTGTTGTAAAATTTAGCTATAGATCAATCACAATGTGTTCAAAGATAAAGGATGCGTTCAGAGTTTCACATGACTAGACAAACCCAGTGAACTGTAGATAAATTGTAATCGACAACTGAATTTTAAAACTTAATAGACACTCATTTCATTATTCTTAAACAATCAAATAACGTAGGTAATTATAAACTATATGTGTAACAGCACAACAAACAAACGAAAAAAACAAGGTTACAAAGACAGTTTGTGTGGAGACACAAACTCAAAATCGGGCCCCGAAGTGGTCCACCCAGGCTGGTAAAAAGGCAGGTTTCAATATTTTCAGAAAGAACATCAGAATGAAATTCTATCAAAGACAAACGATGCCCTAGCGGTCCACAGACCAAAGGATAGGTGAAACTGATCGTGTTGTTAGATGTGAACCTGGCCTAACTAATGTCTTACAATGAATATATAATTGCTCTAATGGTTTTGTAAAGGGACACTCTCTTATTCCTCAAGTAAAAAACATTTTTATCGCCATGGTGTAATGCTGCAGTTCACGCGATAATATGAAAAACTACGTATTAATTGTTGTTTTAAATTATGTCCAATGCTTACTAAATAGATTTTTTTTGTGTTAGTATAACAGAACTTACTTAACTTAGCAATGCAAATGTAAAAAAAAATATTTTTTGACCAAAATTCTAAAACCGTTTGCATCAATGTGTAAAAAATATGGCAAGTTGTCATCTCCCCTACTAAGGAGCCTCCCGTGTTTGTTACTATTAATAATGAATAGTTGTAAAAGTGGTATATTTTTTTTACAAAAAAACTGCTTGCATAAGTGATTTAAAAAATTAGATTTTTCGCTTTCAGAAAAGAAAAAAGTAGCCGTTGCATCAGAACTTTGAAGGGTATAAAATATTATGATGTCGGATTTTCACTATCTTTTGTAGTTTACGAGATCTAAACGGGACAGACGGACAGACATTCCACACAGAACTAATAGCGTCTTTTCCCCTATCGGGGGCCGCTAAAAAAGGATTTTTTTAAAGTGGAGGGGTGACACCCTGAGCTGACCGCACCGGGTGACACCCACCCTAGTGACGCCACTGCAGTTTGACATTCAATGAATTTGTTTTAGATAAGTTGAAACTAATCAAAACAATACATTTTATGTTTACATAATGTAAAAGTGTAAGCTACGAATATCAACAACATAAAATAAAATTATATGATGTTAGACCTACAAATGTAAATGAATAGATGTAAGTAGTATAGCCTAAGTCAATTGATAAGTGGAATATTCTGAAGAGAAATATTCTCATTGTAGAACGTCTTCTGACACTTTGTGTTCATTCAGGAAAAATATAAAAATATGAACAAAATGAAAACAAAAATCATCAGAAAAACGTAATCAGAAGGAACTCTCAAGCTGTGTTTCAAACACATAGGCCTATGCATAGTACCAGTGTGAAACGTTATAAAAGTGTGAAGCGAACATAAAACTAAGAACAAGTCTTATAGAAATGAAAGCAAAACATTCATCATGTCGCATAATGTACAAACACAATAAAACAAGTAACACCAAGATTTCAGCCAGTCTTCTTTATATGCCCGTCTCAATTGATCAGCATTCATATTTTGTGTTTGGTAATGCATGCCTGGATCACTCATCGTCATTCGTGAACCTTCGTATGAGGTGAAACATTGGCTGTAAGTTAAAGAAAACAACCAAACTGACAGACTGCACATAGAATGAAGTTAAATAGCTTGACGACATAGGGGTGATAATACAAGGAATATAATCAAATGTCAAAGTTATTGGGTTGGTAAAACTCTGGGAAAGGAATCAAACATCCTCCTAAGAATGTAGGGTTTGGAAAGACGCCATGAATGCAGTCGAATGTTCTGAGGATGTTGGGTTGGTAAGATGCTCCACCAAAAGACTTGTACAGTCAGACGCCACCTTGTTTCTTCACTATTTCTGTATTCTCTGATGGTAACGTTTATGTTGACAGTGGTTAGTGTAGATAGTTAACTTTCTGTTGGTGTTGTAGACATACGCTGAGGTTTCAAAAACTTTCTTCCCACATCAAGAAGATTAAATGTAGTGGGGTAACAAACTGTTGACAATACTCTGCAGTCTGATCAAATGTAGTGGGGTAACAAACTGTTGACAATACTCTGCATTCAGATCAAATGTAGTGGGGTAACAAACTGTTAACAATGCTCTGCATTCAGATCAAATGTAGTGGGGAAACAAGCCTTGTGTCCTTGGGGGAAAAACTGTTAACAATCTGCTTTGTTGCAGTGCTATTCTCACACTTGATGCGCATCGTATGAATCTAGAGTGACTCAAGGGCGATACAAAACAGTAATGCCAGTTGTTAATGAAAAAAAAAACATGTCTCTATACACAACAAACATGTGACTCGGCAAAGCAAATAGATACAAAGTGTCTCCTTCTGGTCGCTAGATTAAAAGTCACCAAGTAAAATATTCTGCAAATGTTTTCGACATTGATATATTTATTTTTCAGTCACATGAACTGAAAGTAGTCTCCACACAAATACAAAAAAAGGTCAGCTACACTATGATTATAACTCTCTCCTTAACCTTTAGGAAGTACTGTCCAAACTACAGTAGCAGCTCTACACATGTGTAGTTTTAAAATTCATGCACCATCTGAAAGCAGGCTGAACTGAATTTCCCACCATTATGAAACAAATTCGTCGCTACGTTTTCATTAAGTCTTTCCACAAGCTATATAAGAGCGTGCACTGCCCGATGCGGCGCATTTAAAAGCCTCACGACCTAGGCGTGAATCTTTTTCTCTGTGCTTTGTAGTAAAGAGACAGGTTTTCTCTTTTTCTTCTATAACTTTGACCTTGTTCGTCAGGGATTTTTTCCCAACTGTCTGGACATATAGACATAAGATGTCAATATGACCCACACTATATGAATCTCAAAACATTTCCGTCACGACCAACTGGATTTAAACTTTTCTTTGAGTGACCTGACATCAAACAATGTGTCTTGATTGGCTATCACCTTTCACATGACCTATGCTTTTTACTTGACTTGCGTTTCTAAACTGACTTCACCTTTATACAGTCTTACTACCATGAAAAGTTTCAACTGTTCTTTATCTCGTCTTTCAAAACTCTTGAAGTTTTCACGTCTTCTGTATCCCGCTGCCCATATAGCCTTGACCTCAGTCTCAGCCAGAAACGTTAGCTCAAATTTGATACATACAGCGAAATATTTCATTTTATCTTCTCCTTTGAACTTTGTAAGAGTTGCCTTCACTTCTTCATACAACGTTTCCCGATTACCAAAGTTCCTACCGGTCAAAACTAGCATCTACTCAGTTTGCGTAATTCTTGCCTTTCTGAGTAACCTGAAGGCCAGAATCTCAGGTAACAGCTTTTTCAGTTTCTTTTCTAATCTCATTTACTTTGTATCAAACTCTGCAATAAAATCTTGTATGGACCGGTTTTTGCTTTGCCTGAAGTCTTCAAAATTATCAAACGAGCCCATACTGTCTGCCAGATCGTCTTTGGCCATGTTCTTGTTAAGAAACTTCAATAGGTTCTCGAAACATTCCTGAAACTTGAGCTCAGACAGTTTTAATTGCTCAAAAACCTTCTCTCTTAGCCTTGACTCACTGCCTTGTGGTAATTAAAGGACTAAGTTATCGCTCTTTTCTCTTGCTTTAGGTCCGTTATTTTATTACATGCTAGCAGTTCTTTGTTATATCTTTCATTAGGCATATCTATCAAAAAAGGATGGAATCTCAATTCTTGTAGCCATTATCACTTCAAATAGGATCAGTGGTGTAAATGCTTTTACATAAACGCTCTGCTGTCACTTGTTATCATAAATAATGATACACCTATAAGCTTAATATTAAGAACACTGAACTCAAAATGCGACGCCAACACTAGACGCTGGGTACATCAGACTCTTTATTTAAAAACACACTCTAACGATCCACAGGTTACACTCTACAATGGAGGGCTGCCTGGTCGTGCGGTTTGGGCGCTGGACTTTCGTTCAGATTCATCAATGGTCCTAGGTTCAAACCCTGCCCGCTCCCATCCCCCGTCGTCCTGCAGGAGGCTTGGACTAGGAAGTAAATTATCCTCAACTCTGAAGGAACATTCGAAACGTAAAACATTTTACTAACATTTTTACAATATGTACTTTCTAACCAAGGGGAATAACTCTACATTCTAACAACAAACACATACACCAACACAATGTCAACTATTGGATCTAAAGATATGGTATAGAAAGTTCTAGTTTGGTGTTAGGCCTATAGATCCAGACTTACAAACTTAAAAGACAGTAGCCTAGAGAGATATCTAATAAGAAAGTTCGCACAATTTTCATGAACGTCTTATTCATTTATATAAATCTTTAATGAATACATGAAGAAGTGCCCACAGACGTACGTGTGTTCAAGATATGGATTGTCCAGATCTCTAGACCAAATTAAATTTTACGAAGATTTTAAATTTGAAAAACAATAATGGTCAAAACAGAGTTTTCCCCATTTCTATTTTTTTCGAAAGATATACTAAATCTGACACATTCCAGGAAAAGGTCGTTAGAGCCTTTTTCACGATCCGTGTCTAGGTTCCAGGTTTTGTCGATGAAGAATTTTTGCAAGCTGATTAGAGGTATTATAACAAGAAAAACATAAAAAATACCGATACTTAAAAAAAAGCTTATACGAAGTGTAATTGTATCAATTAGTTTGGATCAGTCATGTAATTAAATATGTAATAAATCTTGTCTTACTAATTCTTGTATTGTCAGGTAGAATAAATAATTGTGCAAAATTTCAGCTTGATCCGAGATTGGGTGTCGGAGAAATAACGTGTACAAAACTTTTTACCAGAAAGAGTGATTTGATATAAGCTTTGTGAAAATGATAAAAAATGTTCAATAAAGATAATATTTGTGTGTCTTACGCAGTATGAAAGTGCATTATTTTGTATATTACCAATTATTATTGAAAACGGCGAACTTTGAAAAATGCAATAACACTCTTAGTTAACATGGAAGATCCATGAAATACTTAGCAAAATTATTACTTCATCATAACGATGCATAGTAGGCCTATTAAAAAAAAACAACAAAGCGAGAATCTAAACAATTTTGATTTCACCTACACAACAATTCGATGCTTGTCTTTTCACGCAGAAATAAAAAAAAAATCTATAAGGAAATCAATAAATTTATAAGCCCTCGTACCGATTGTATTAAACAAACATTTGAGAATAAATCAATCCGCTGGGGCTTAATGTAAATAAACATAGACATTTAAAAAAAAATTAAGTTCAACTCAAGATTACGGTTGTAATTATAATAATAAGCAAAATATACAAATATGTAAAAACAAAGCGTATCTAAGGGAAAGAACTCCACACTTACAACTGCATATCTAAAAAATGTAGAAGCTATTTCCTCTTTTTAAAATAAAACAAAAAATTAATAACAATAACAAACGAATATTCACATTTGACTAGAGTAACACCTTTAGTAAAATCACTAAATTTAGAAAGCCTTCAGGACAGAAGGCTCAAAAGTAAAGTAGCAATCATACATAAAACACTGAACCATAATCTTCAAATACAAAAACAAAATTTAATAAAATACTCTGAAAGACACAAAGATAAAGGCACATTCCTCGTCCCATATGCTAGGACAAATTTGTACAAACACTCCTTCTTCCCTAGTGCTATTAGAGCATGGAATGGGTTGCCTGAGCTAGCCAGGAAAACCAGTGACTTGGCTGAATTTAAGTCATTGGTTAACATGCATGACTAAATGCATGACGCGTAGGACGTAATCATCTTCTTTTTTGAAGTAACGTCTGTATCATATAAGATAAGAAGATAAGACTAATTTATAATTATATTACAGTAGCGTAACTAGGGTGGGTGTCACCCGATGGGGTCAACTCAGGGTGTCACCCCCCCCCCCCTAAAAAGAATTCGTTTTTTTTTTGTTTGTTTGTTGAGCCATAATACACATACTTTATAATTAACTACATTAATTGATTTTTAAACAACTATAAAATGAGTGTTAATAAAATTTTGAAATTCGGTTTTTACAATTTATCTATAGTTCAATTTTAAGTAAATTACATTGTTTTTTCTTTTCTGGATTTCAAACTTTAAAAAACGTATCAATCAGTTAAAATTAATGTCTTTGACGATTCGATTTTTAATAAATTTGCCCGTTGTGAAAGTGTCGTCTGTTCCATTGTCGAGCGTGTTATGCTTTTGGTAAAAAAAAAAAACGTTGGATTAGCCACTACTTTGTCAAACGTTTAAAATAGGCCTATATAACTTTGGCCTTCTAGTACATCTTCCCAGCAAAAAATAAAGCAAAGTTAGGTAAAATAAAGACATCTGGCAATAAATCGTAAGCTGCATCTCTAAAGGCTATAATTTTAGAACGAAAAAATAATTTCCAGTGTACCAAAAATTTAGGCAAGAAGCATTTTCTAAAAAATAATGTTGACCATATTGATTAAGTGAATGTTATACACATCTTTTAAATAGCTTTTCTTTAAATGTCCTTTACTTCTCCATGGCTCCATACACCGAAGCTGCATTGTTTATATTCCCTGAATCATAAATTCAAGCTAACATGAGCCTAACTCGCTTTTTTCTCCCTTAAAATCTTATAACTTATAAATCTGATTAGTGTGTGCTATGTCAGGTGTGCTGTCAAACAAAACACAAAGTTGCTTACATTAATTCTGACTCTTATAAGTATATCTTTTACGTGGGTTTCTAAAACACTTATAAACTTGTCACCATTATAGATACACTTTCAGTTATGGGTTTTATTCTCTCAACATTTCCATCATCTAATGGAAGCTTTATATTCAATAATGACTCGTCGTTAATATGGTCACGAAATGTCAAATATTCTGATTTTATAGAGACAACCTGTGCAATATATCCTTCCTTCTTTACATAAATCATAGCAACGAGTTCTTTGCCAATTTTATTATAGACGGATGCCGTTGTTTGTCCAATTTTCCAATCCTGATACTATTCTTCATACCTCTTTTGATGTTCCAATTTCGAGACTTTATTTCCACCACTTATTGAGTTACTAATTTATATTTCATTTCTATAGAATTAGTTGATAATAGATGACAACAAAAAAACATAAATGATTCCCAATTAGGAAGCATAGACAACCTGTGCAATATATCCTTCCTTCTTTACATAAATCATAGCAACGAGTTCTTTGCCAATTTTATTATAGACGGATGCCGTTGTTTGTCCAATTTTCCAATCCTGATACTATTCTTCATACCTCTTTTGATGTTCCAATTTCGAGACTTTATTTCCACCACTTATTGAGTTACTAATTTATATTTCATTTCTATAGAATTAGTTGATAATAGATGACAACAAAAAAACATAAATGTTTCCCAATTAGGAAGCATCAGAACCATTCTTTTAACAAGTGGCGTACTTTTCCTTTTGCTCGAGATAATTTTCTGCGCAATTCATGTGAAATTGGCAAAATATTTAATATATTGGTAAAATATTTAAGTCTATATCATTCGACTGATTCATTGTAACATTTCTTTCATCTTGGCTAGAGCTTCTTTTACATTCAACATCTATTACATCATCATCTTCAAATCTCAATCGCCACTTATTTACTTTCCAATGTGAGATTTCAATAATATTTTATGCCTGAAGAATGTCGATATTTGTTTAACAATGACTATTGGTTGGCACCCTGATATTACGATGCTAGCTACTATTTCAATTGATTCGATAAAACATGGTTAAAAGTCAAAGCAGTGTTTATATACATACAGTAAGGTTTCACATCTGTTTTTGATATTAAGTATGATGTAACATTTTGGACAATTTGTAGAATTTTATTAAAAAATTACATTATGCTTAGTCGAAATATGTGTACAAATGTATATAGATCTATTTATCAATTGTGATTAACGTTCCAATGTTTAGCCACGGACACAATTTTTGAAAATTGCCATTTGTTCCAAAAGTGCATTGTTTTCACTTGGATGTCACCCCCCTAACGGGTGTCATCCAGTGCGGACCGCACTCCCGCACCCCCCTAGTGACGCCACTAATTATATATATTATCTGTCAGTGTCGATTTTGAAGAGCTTCATGTCGCGTTTGCATACATCCGTATAACGTAAAAGTGGGCGACCAGCGGCTCTCCTGCCTTCTATTAGATCGCCATACAGGATGTCCTGTGGAAGTCGACCTACTGGCATTCTACGAACGTGGCCAAGCCAGCCAAGGCGTCTGCTGCTGATAACAGAGCGGATGTCCTGGCACCCTGCTCTTAGTAGCACTTCCTCATTGGTTATCTTATCTTGCCACCTTATTTTAAAGATCCGCCTTAGACACCGGAGGTGGAAGACATTCAGCTTTTTTTCCTGCCATGAGTAGGTTGATCATGTTTCACTTCCGTACAGCAAGGTGCTCAACACACAGGTCCGGTAGACTAGGGCTTTAATACTGTTAGTCAGCAATATGTTGTCCCAGACTCTTTTCTGCAACTGTGACATGGTGGCCATTGCCATGGCTATCCTGTTGTTTATGTCTTTATCCAGTAGAGTGTTGTTGGATATGATGGAGCCAAGGTAACAAAAGTGGATATATATATATATATGTATAGTTTTTAAATTGATTCATGTTTTATTAGGTACAATGAATAAAATTATTTAAAGTTGCATTTTGATCCGAAAATGAGTGTGGGAGAAATAACGTGTATAATTATCTAAAGGGACAAAACCCCTAAATATTTAGCCACATCTGGGAATTCTGAGGGATTAATGTCCCTTGTTGGTATCAAGCAAAATAATTAATTACCGGTTATTAATTGACTAATTCATTTTTTTAAATTGATTTATGTACTGTCTTCGCACATGAAAAATAGTTTCAACTTGACTCAACGAGAATGGGTGTGGGTGGGAGAAATAACGTGTTCAAAAGTTTAACCTGACAGACAGACAGACAGAGTTGATAAAAACTTTGAAAAAAGAAACCCGCATAAGTGAAGATTGTAAAGCTCAGTGAGCATTTAAAAACTACTAACTTACGTTAAGACCAATAGCTATGCACATAAATTGTTGAAGTTTCTTCAAAACAAAAAGGCAATTTCTTCTGTTAAGAAGGTGATGTCTTTTTGTAAGAGCGATAACGTTGCCTTTAATACCCCCCCCTACCTCCTTTTTTTTTTGAGCCCGAAAAAGTCGTGGTTACGAAAGCGCACACATACAAAGAATGGGCCTCGCTTAATACTGTTACTGAGCCTGTTTCTATGACCCAAGGTTAACTGAGTTTGCTAAATAGCTTACTGCCTTAATTTTCCCCAACAAATGTTTGGACCTATTGGTAGGTATATCATACAAATCCATTTTTATTTTCAAAGCTTATATCCATTCTGTCTATCTGGTATCAAGTTAAAATTCAGCACAATTATTTCTTCTAACCGACTTAACAAAATTCATTAAAAAAATTAACCACTTAGTTAATTAATTATTGCTAATTAATCATTTTGTTTGGTGTTGAACAAGGGAAAAATAGCATTTGGATAGTTCAGATATATTTGGAAATAGCATTTGACAGATGTAAAATGTACAATGTTTTACATGTTCGGATGTTCCTTCAGAGTTGAAGATAATCTACTTCCTAGTCCAACCTCCAGCAGGACGACGGAGGATCACAGCGGGCGGGGTACGAACCTGGGACCACCGAGACGACCGAACAACAGTCTAGCGCGCATACCACAGGACAGGCAGAAAAATTGTATCATCTTTTGTCTCTGCTAAGTGAATAATATCTGTACAAAATTATCTGTGAACTCTATTTTCACCGATAAAACCTAGAAGTCTCTTTGAAATGTAAAATAAAAAGCAGATCCAGATGGGAGTTGGGCGATCTTTTTTTTAATGTGTGTGTGTGTGTGTGTGTGTGTGTGTGTGTGTGTGTGTGCGTGAAGATATTACACAGTGTAAAAAAAAAAGTTGTTAATCTAAATTATTTACACTATTTGACATTTCAGCACACTTTTACACTGCGCAGCCGCCTAATCACATATCCAAAACTCAATCATTAAGACATATATATATGTTCAATATGAGATTGGGCTGGTACTTTATTGAAAGTTTCCATGTAATCGCCCACATCCTCCAGCCATGAAGAAAGAGTCTGGTGGATCCGTTAGGAAAAGAGGGGGCAGTAGGTGCAATCACACTCTCTCCTCTGTCCAACCCATAACCTTTAAGGGGAAGGGAGTCTTATTTGAGAATGAATTACACAATTTATGCAAGAAAATGTTTGTCAAATTAAAATAGTACATTGCTTGGAGTCGTTTCAACGTTTAAACAGAACATAAAACATGATAGACTAAAGAAAAAAAAAACATGAAGGAGAAATTTTGATATGTATCGCGGTCAAAGCCTAATATAAGTATTTACTAAGCCTAACCCAATAAATTTTGAAAAAATGTTGATTGAGTATATAGGTAAAAGCCACACATTTTTCTATGCTTGATATGTATACCTGTATACAAGTACTTGAGCATAATGCAAACAACAGAATTCAAATTCTATTTGTACTCACTGTTTCTAAATACTAACAATTTATGTTGATATTATTTGTAAAATATGAATCACTTTGAAAAAGGTTTCATTTCAACAGGCAGTTAAGGGGATTTAGCTACGCCCTATTTTGTTTTACATATGCATGTGTAAAGTGTAATTAAAGAAATCTGATGAAATCTAAAATAATAAAGGATTAAAACGTGTTTAAAATGTTTTTTTACTTACATATCCTTTATCAATATCATCAGTAGGAGGGAGAACGACCAGATTTTGACCCTTGTCATTCTCGGCTCGAATCTGTAGACCGATATCAAAAAGTGGATGCTTCATCCAATCAACAACAATATCTCGCAGTTCAATTCGCTTCCAACCAAATGCTTTGCTGACATTAATTTTGGAGGAGTAGACAAATTTTAAAATGACATTGGTGCCTTGTTCTAGAAATATTCTTCGGACTGTCAATAACAAATAAGGTCTCTGCAACTCTGCTTTTCTTATGTAGATCCAAAGCTTGGCCGACCGTACACGCGCAGTTGCCAACTGTGCAGGCTGAGAGAAAAACACAGAGTCCGATATATTGTTAAAGTTCGGGGATGAAGCTGAAAAAAATAGTTAACAATTTTTTAAGAACAAGAACAAATAAAAAATATTTGGCAACTATAAAAAAAATATCAATTAATCTACACGAAAAGATTCACAATTTCATACATATAACAATTAGCAAAGATAAACAAAATGTCTTTACCTATTTATTGGTAGGCAAAACTACATTTATCACAAGGTCATATAGCAACAATAACTGTAAAAACTATGTTATTAAAATCATGGGCGTAGCCGGGGGGGGGGTATCCTGGGGTTCACCCCCCCCCTTCCGAAATGAAATTTCGGGGGGAATTTTGTGATTGATTTTTGGCTTCCATTTTGTTTTTTTAGGTAACATTTTAATATTAAACCATCACTTGTCCCAGCGCAGCAAAAGGGGTTTTGAGTTTAAAATCCCTTTCCATTGGGGTTTTGCGATTAAACCCCTCTCTTATATAAAACAAAAAAAATGATGCAAACGAAAATCCCCAAATTCCGAAGGGATAGCCACGGGGGATTTTGAATCCACCTCCGAAATTTTTTTTTACGATAACACCCCCTTTTCAGTATAAGACTAAAGCATACATTAATCACTAGATACTATGGGCGTAGCCAAGAGGGTTTTGTGCTTAAAACCCCAATCCAAAGGCTTAAAGTTAAAACCTCATCAAAGAGTTTTGAGTTTATAACCCCCTCCAGCTAAAAACCACCTCTTCAATATATAAAAAAAGCTAATTACTCACTCAAAATTCTATGAGCGTAGACAAGGAGCGTTTTGTGGTTAAACCCCCCTCCTCCAGAGGGCTTTAAGTTCCCTCCAGTTGGTTTGGAGTTTAAAACCCCCTACAGATAGTTCTGAGTTTGAAAACCACCTCTTCAATATTATTCTAATGCAAACTACAGTCACCTAATTCTATGAGCGTAGTTAAGGGGGTTTTGAGTTTGTTTAAAAAAAAACAACTCCAGAGATTGTTTAGTTTCAAACCCCCCAACAGATGGTTTTGACGATAAAACTTACTCTTTTGATATAAAATCTAAAGCGAACTACAATCACCAAATTCCAGGAGCGTAGCCTAGAGAGGTTACACAATTTACCAGTCGATGGGCTCCATTGGTAAAATGCGAGTTTTCTTAGTTTTGGTACATCGGCACAATTTAGGCCATGTCGTAATAAAGTGCAGTGAATAGCATGGGGAAATTGAAAAAAAAAAAGATGGCTAAGACGGATTTCAGGAGTCAGTTATAGAGATTGGTTCTGAATCAAAGAAATCCTATGCCGAACTGGGAGTCGACCACTAAGTGAGGTTGTGACAGTGTGTCGCATGAGGTTAATAGCAGGATAATGCACTGTAGATACCTCAGAATATGCATTTTTTGTTTGTTTTAAATACCGGGGATAGTGCCTGGCGCTCCCCCAGACCTCCTTGCTGTCAAGGTTGGGATGTTTACAGTTTATTCCACTCACTACAGCTTGATAAGCGTCTGATCAGGGCCAGTAGTACTTTTGAACGCCTCCAAGCAAGAGTGTGGCGAAATAAATCGTTCCGCCTATCTACAAAATTAGTGTCTACCAAGCAGTGGTTCTCTTTACTTCTCTATGTGGATCTGTGACGTGGGTACTTGACAGAAAGCAACTAAGACTTCTTGAGCGCTTTCACCAAAGATGTTTGCACATCATCATGGACAAACGGTGGCAAGACCGCACTACAAACAGCGATGTTCTGGCGTATAGCTTCTTATAGTCCGACAGTCACGCTGGGTAGGGCACATATCCCATATGGGACTCTAACATCTGCCAAAGGCTTTTTAGTGAGCTTTCTACCAAGCCAATAATAGGCCAATAGTTTAACGCAAAAGATTCAAGGTTAGCTTTGTTTTTCTAGACTACTGGGGGGACTCCTATTCGAATCGCCATGTATGGCATGTCCTATTTCATTTAGAACTAAAAGAACACAAAAGCAACACTTTGAATTGATACACCTATGGCCTACCCGATCGCTCATTTTCGTCATTTAAAAAAGTTTCTAAAATAAGTTCGGGTAACTATTTTTCTGTAATAAATTATTCCTCCGAGAGAAGCTCGGTCACTTGGTACTATATATATATATATATATATATATATATATATATATATATATATATATATATGTCTGGGGGCCCCCAAACCGCTCCCGAAAAAAATGCTGGCCACGCCCATGATTAAAATTGATTTATTGCTAATATTTAACGAAACGTCCATTAATAGGTGGCGGTTTTCAAAACAACGTTTGCACACAGTCTAATAAAAACATGATGCCAAATTCAAATCAATTTTTTTTAAATGGAAACATAATCACTAAATCAATATGCCGATTTTGTTTCTCATCTTTCGAAATTAATATTTCAAATAATAATATAAGACTACATTGTTTAAATTAAATTGTAATAAAATAATAAACAATAACTAACAATGAGCGAAGCACCAATTAATAAATAGTTTTGTTCTTGTAAGGAATTAGTCTTATAAATTACAGACGTTCCCTCAAAAACCTAAACTTGTATGTTAATTAGAAACTTAAATTTTACCAACTCGTTGATATCCTGTCAGACCTACGCAACCCGTTCCATTCTGTATTGGCATTAGAGAAGATCGAGCAATTGAAATAATTCGTCATAGTACATAGAATACGAAATAAACCTTTATCTTTGCGTCTTTCTGAACATTTTTTTTATATCGTATTTTTTTTTTTTTGTATTCGTAAGTTAGTCGCAAAGGCGAGTACCTGTCGTCTAGACCAGGAGGGGCTCTTTAAATTTGATTGGTTATCCAGTTTAATCGCACAGATTTATTACTATTATTATTACATGACTGATCCAAAGTAACTGATACAACTACGTTTAGAATAAGCTTTGTTGTTTTTTTTTAAAGTATATTTTTTATACCTTTCTAAATTTATTGTAAGTTCATAGTTTCCGACTTTTTGTAAACACTTAGTTCGATTTGTTCTTTACAATAGGTTAGTATTAAAATATTCACCTGTCAAAAAACAAACAAAAAAATCCTATTAATGCACAAAATATCAAAACCTGTCATTTGCTTGCCAAAAAGCCATACGGGGGCCACCTACGAGTTTGTGCTTGACGCTCTTTTTGATATTTGCTTAATTTGTTGTTGCCTATAAAAAAAATATCCCAATTACAAATAGACCCAATGTTCATATACAATAAAAATAATACCTGCATGAGTAAGAGTTTTGTTGGGATAACTACATTAGGCTATATGCATTCAAAAATTCTTCACAATAATCTGCCTTAATAAATAATGCATCTTTTAACGTTTCTCTGCCTAATTTGTGAACTCTCATACAATTACATCATTTTATTGACGGCAAGTTTTTTTTCGCAGATACATCATAAACCATAGGCTACTAGATAATATATTGTCATATGAAAAGTCACAACCTTAACAAATATCTATAAACGAGTAACATAATGTGATTATCTCCGGTGATTGTGCATCATGGATATTAATATAAAAATGGGTTAAATCTTATTTGCTATGTCATGGTAACACGCCGTTAGTATTGATCTCTTCCCCCACCCCCAAATCCTTTCAAACCCTCAGCGTCCCATCTCATCACACTTACACTGTTACTTCAACTTTATAGAAGCATACATTACTATGGCAGATATAAAAAATATAATGTATTTCTCGCTTTAAAAAAAAGCGAGTGGTAGCTAAGGAATAAAAAAAGAATGGCTTAAATTAGAGAGGAAGTAGCGATTTAAATAGAATGCCCGTCATTCTGGAATCGATACTCTTTGTCCATATGCACGTGGACCAGATGAGCATGGTGCATGAAAGCCGTGAACACGCATGCCTTTGGCTTGATCTTGATTGTGTTCGTTTGTTTAGAGAACTGATTTTCTTCCATACGGTGACATTTATGTGTCTTATTATATTCATTGCTTGCTGCAATACTGAAACAACAAACAGGGCTAGATGAAAAAGATGTAATTAAAGTAATCCATTTTCATACGCTGATTGCAAAAATATTTCAAAGGCCGACACAATTTTCATAAATTGTGTGTGTGTGTGTGTATATATGCGTGTATGTGTGTGCGTCATTTTATGCTTTATAATGAAATTAAAATTTGAGATTTCTTATGTTAAATTTGTAGATTAAAAAATCGGTCCTTGATGACTGTATTCCCTCGACCCACTCATTATGTGTGTTCGAAAAGCATATTTTACAAAGTATGTAATTTTAACATATTTAATAGAAGGTATTAGCTATTATGCCATTCACAGCTAGTATTACATAATTAAAGAATACACTTGATTTAGTTATAATAAAATGACGAAACGGAACATTGAGCTACGGAAAAGTGTGAACGTAAAAAAAAATCTGAACTAAAAAAAGAGACGAACGGAAATAGACAGGCATGGCGTAATTAGACATTGTGCGTGAGCGTGCCATTTTTTTTTTAACAGCTTCAAATTACATGACCAGATTTATTTTGAGAGAAAACAGTTCCTAGCAAAGTAATGCCACGTTATAGAGGGGAAAGTTGTCTCTATCTAATACGTTTTATAGCTCTCACGTAGACATTCATTTCGGCATTCTAGTTATGAGGCAAATGAATGAGATTTAAACCAATCAACACAGAAGATTCTAAGTAAATTGATCTACAAATTGATTTTTTGAATAATCGACTCGGTTTTGATTTTAAATTCAATCTACGCATTAAAATTTCTCAAAGTATGCATCAGTATTCAACTAGTTCTATGGTAGGCATGTTTTGACTGAGACTACATTTTAATATCATTCTAAAAGTCAACATTTTAGGCTGATCACAGTACTTTATAGTGTATTGTGAAATTACACTTTATGGTTCTCTAAGATGGATTTCTTATAAATGTTTAAAGCTATATAATATTTTCAATTAGTGGACGCATCTTCCATTAACAGAGTATAAAGCCATTATTCTTAATTGACATAAGGAGAAATCTGTTTTTTAGGCCTTTTTATACAGTTACTCCTATGATAGGAGCTGGTGTGTATTTTTGGAATCAATAAATCCTGTGGCATGTCAAAGTAGGTTTCTTCCAACGATCTGTTCAATGAGTCAGTGATGGTCGATACGTGTCCACATGCAGATGACATTAACTGCTGATGTGCTTAACAAATGGTGCACTCTACATAAAGTCCAATTAATCAACTATCAGTTTTAGTGGCTAAAGATTCTATTATTGGATGAACAAAAATCTGTACTTGATAATTTGACAAAGAACCTAAAAAATTCGTAAAATGATATTTCTTTTATTCTTCAAAGCTATATGTCCCCAATTTGGTTTCGCTAAGTTGACAGCATGAACCTTCAAAACATCCAAATGACTTATTAAATTTGATAACCTCGTTTGAAATGACTAGCCTTATGGTAATACGAATTAATGAGAACAAAAACTTGACACCTGTTAAAATGCTTTTCTTGATAAGGGAAAAAAAAAGTATGTGCTTTCTATACATTTTTGTGAGTGGTGTTCATTAAAGACACAAAAAAGCTGGCTTTATATTAACAAATATATTTATCCTGTCCAAATTAATGATAAACACTCATACTTTGATTGAAACATGAGATGTGGCCTAAAAAGTCCATGTCCATACAATCAATAAGGTAGACAAGATCCTGACTATCTCAATAAAATCTAAAACTTTAATGTGTTGATATTTATCGTATTCCATCCTTAATTAGACTTAATTAGGTTTCAGATTTGACAAAATATAGGCTCTACTGGCATGATACAACTGTTTACTTCCGAAGGGGATAAAACTTCCATAATGTTCAAACATGAAGACATGTTTAATCAAGAAGGGCCGAATGGACGAAGGTCAACGGTAAGTTGTTTTTTTCTGTCAGCAGCGCAGAGGCATGTGTAAACGAGCTGCCAACTCCTACCGACACTCCCCCTTTAACTATAACGTAGGGTAAATCCTAACATCTGGTGCTACATTTGCTCAGCTGACAGATTACAGACCAGCTTCTGGAAATAGGAGCGATGACCCAAATTCGCTGACCCCTAGAAGATATTTTCGTTCAGGAACGACTTAGACTGTATATTTGAGAAATCTGAAAAGCGCATCAATGTTTTCTTATGTATTACATTTTTCATTTATGTCTCTATAGTTCTAGTTCTATACTCTCACCTACACGCAGCTATGCGATGCGTAGAATAAAAAAGTTGAACTAGTTGGAAATCTCTTTCTCACCCTTTATGTAGCACGCAATAGAACGACGTGGTGGGACAAACAGACAGGTCACTGTACCCTACATGTAGGTTATTAACTTAATCGCATTTTAAGGTCAGTAGTATCACTTCACTTGTATCGCACGGAACCGCGGCTGTATCAGCTGGTAACAAGGAGAGATGAACATTTAAAGGAAATAGTCCACTCAACTGTGACCTACATATGCACATGACCTCGTCCTTTCTAGTCTACGGAAGCAAGGAAAGAAATCTTAATAGTGTTCTTTCTATCAAAATGTTAACCTATACATTCATCTAGACTGATATAGTTGATTTTATATCATGTAAGCAATGGCTTCTTGAGAAGTTTTAAAGTCAACAGTAAATTGAAACTATGGTAATTATATGCGTGGCACAGTTCTTAAAAAAATAGCCAAGAATCAAGTCTAGATCTTCAAGTTTGCTCACAAATTTGAAATAATTTATAACTCACGATCAATACTGAGAACATTTTTCTTTCGATTTCTTTTATTGCTTTAAAGGAAAAATAGTATTTTTGAATTATGGAAAGCAAAGCTCAGATTAATCGCTATCTTGGATCTCAATGTTTGTTTAACAAACATTCGGAAAACCTGAAACGAATTTCTTTATTTAATGAGCTTTTCTCCCATTCTGTTAGATTCATATTTTATTTTCACTGAAAATTAAAGTTTAAAATTTAAAACACAAACACAAAATTTCTACTCGAGTTTAAACCAAAGAACACTGAGCATACTAGAGGAGCAACGAAAACGCGCAAGATAAAAATATTTACACCAGTGCAATATACTTTTTTTCTGAAGTTTAAAGGTGCTTGCATCTTCCAATCGTTATAATCAAACATTTTTCTTTCTTTATTAAAGATCTTCATTATAACTTCTAATTAAGGTACAAGGTAAATAGACATTGTTAGAGCGACAAAAGAAGAGAAAAGGTCGCAGGAAAAATAAACGCTATTCTTATCAGCCCATCTTTAGATGTTTGTTTGTTTTTAATTATGCTTGAATCATTCATGTGTTCTCGCCGGCAATAATGTGCTCACTCGTTATTTACGCACAATAGCCAAGAACTGGTAGGTTTAATACTAATGGTAAAAAGTCAATTGCTCATATGGGGATAAAAATATAAACCATATAGTTAAACCTCTTTCCAGATGTTGGTAGGCTGGGTTCAAACTCAAATAGAAATAGAACACACATTCGCTAATTTCACATACTAATTTAGGCCTACTTCAAAAAGCAAAAGAAACGAATTCGACTTTATCATTTTGTAATTGTGAATTTGTTTCTGAATGACTATTACACAACCAATTACGTTATAGCTTGCTAGAATAAAATGAATGACAGCTCATCAAGTCCACTAAGTCTAGCATTAAACTCTTCAAATATAAAAAAAAAAGTATAACAAAGAACGCCACAAAAATATAATGCACAAAAGGTTTAGTGGATGTAAAGGAGACGTGGAAGATTTCAAATAAAAACAATACAATGTAAGATGCATGGGCCAATATAGAAATGTAATGTTGAACAAAAGAATAGCAGATTAAGATAAGATGAAATCACTTGACTGATATTTTAATGCCAGTATACTACTATTTTTTTAATTGATATGACAACCGAACTAAATGTTATCATCCACATTGTCAGCAGCCAATGCTTTAATCCTTTTATAAATACATGGAAAATGTTATTATTGCAATATACAAGCTATAGAAAAATAATACTTTTTAAAAACCAAAGCTTATCTTAGGAGAAAAAAACGCCAATTACTACCATTTATCTAAAAATTACAGGGTTTAGCTTCCTATCTGCTATATAAAACAAAATTAATTTATAAGTACTAAATGATTAAATAATTAGTTAATTTTTGGATTGACTCGTGTATTGTTCAATTATTATTCAAAATTTCAACTTGACCCAAGAATGGGAAGAGGGAGAAAAACGTGTCCAAACGTAATAAGGGATTAAAGCCATAAATATATATCAACATCTCTCATTGAGTAGCATTTATTTCCCTTATTTAGAACTCAAACAAAAAAATAATCACCAACAATTAATTAACTAATTGTTTAATTACATTTTTGTATGGATTAATGTCTTGTCAGGTTCAATGAATAATTGTGTAAAGTTTTAACTTGATCCGAGAATGGGAAAACATGTTCAAACTTTTTAATAGACAGACAGACAGAGTGAGTTTATATAAGCTTTCTTGTGCTTGGCTTCATATTTGTAAGTCTATACAACGTTATCACGGATTTAAGTCTAGGTGACGCAAACTGTAACATTGAACTATAGCATCTCTCTAAGATTAGTCTAGTTTCATAATGGCTTTGGTACCGGTATTAGTATTTTTTAAAGTTCAATTCTGAACCGCTACTGGTTCTGACAAATGCATTTAAATTTAAAAAAAAAATAATTTGCCTGAGAAACGAAATGAAAAGAATGCTCTACATAGAGCGCTGAAAAAAAAAAGGCGAACAGGACCTTGAACTATAAATTGCCGTACAGTTGAGGGGAAATGTGTTAAAAGCTAAAAAAAAAAAAAAAAGTTGTGGAAGATGAAGCAGACGTAAACGAAAATTAAGAAGTTTTTCATGGTGATTCACATTTAAAGAAAACAGTTACAATTTGTCATTGAGTTACACAGCTGAAAGAGACACTGTCCATCAGTAATAGCACCTTGAATTTAAAATGCTCAAAATAAGTTTCATATTTTTGATTTAATTTTATTGACTTGAAATGTAGATATAATGTACACTATAGATGACATTTAGCTTAGTTTCTGGTCTACATTGTTTATTAAACTCTTAAACAACTTTTAGTGCTGAACCAGAGTTCGATATGATTTTTGAAGGAGTAGGGTTTGACATTTTAAACATAATAGAAAAAGAAACTTAATTTAATTCTTTTTCAATTTAATCATGAGTTGTTGTTTTTTCCTAAGCCGATTGAACTAAATAATGTTTTTAAAGGCGTCTTCAACAAGGGAAAAGCCGCAACAAGTATTGTATAATTTGCCCTTGTTTCCAGGCGCAAATCGACGAAAAAAAAATTCTCAGTTTTTAAAGATAAGATAAAAGAGACTGACAGAAACAGTGAAAAAGAGAAAGAGAGGTAGACAGACATTTTCGGTAATTGAAACTCTGATGACTTTTCTTAGTAATAGTAATAAGCAAGTAGGCTTCATCTAAATTTGTGATTTAACAACTTCGATACTTAGAAAGCTAGGATTTTTTATTTCGGGATCTTTAGGCGCCTCTTATATCTAATGGGTACTAGACATTAGTTGGGGAAAGTAAAGGCGGTTGGTCGTTGTGCTGGTTACATGACACCCTCGTTAACCACAAAAACAGATGACCTGAAAGGGGAACTTTACTTTACTTTTACTTAGAAACCGCCTTTGTTTCCATGATACGTCTTTATTAGGCCCGTGTGCAGATATAATTCTAACAAAACTTTCTAATTCTTAATATTGTAATAATAATTTAAATGTGAATACGCTTTATATACCGGTAGATTATATATTAAATATTATATGAAATAGTATTACATTACAATGTAAGTACATTGTGTTAAAGATCACCTATTGTTAAAGATTACTTAATCTAAAGGTTAGAAGCTTTCAAAATCAAATATCTAAAACATGAATCAGATAGCATTACTTCGTTATAGCTGCGATTCTCGCTCACATTTGCTATGCTTCGCACTTATCAGTCTAAGTTTAAATGTTTTCTGGTTGTCTACCTCCATTTACGACTATTCTACCAATGTGTTTTGTTTTTCTGAATGGGAAATCTATACCTTTAAGTAGACTACGTTTCTTTAAGATCGATTTACATTGCGTGGAGCTCTAAATGTTGCCGTTTCAAATTATAAAGAACAGAGAACATCTTAAATCAATGTTTAAAACATTTTTAAAAAAGTGAGCTAATGCAAACTAAGGTGAATTAGGTCAGACGTATTTGTGCTCTGAGCGAAACATGAGAACTTTACTCATTTTTTCATGTGTTTCAAATTTTGAGTCTTTTATAATTCATGTGCAAAATAATCTTTGAAAAAAGTAATAACAACATATTAGCTTAAAATTAACAAAAGGACTGTTAGTGTAATTTAACTTGAGAAGGTAACATAATTTTAAAGAATACAGCCAAGCAATACTTTGCTTTTGTGAGCAGATTTGAATTTTAAGTTTGTAGTAAATTATACCACTAAGATAGATGGTACACCTATACTGATAAGAATAAATTGATAAATAGATAGTTACTTATATTATTAAGGTTTTTCTATAAACAAGTAGGCTATTTTTATCTTATGTTGCTCTATTAACACTACGCTACTAAGAAACTAAAAGTTCCTTCCACCGCCTTTGTTTCCACTTTATTGTTTTGTTTTGAAATAGTGATATTATGATAATAATTTAAGAGTGAGAATCGATATCATATTTAAATAAATATATACTACTACTACTACTAATATTTATTATCCATAAGGAAATGTGTATACAATTTGTGCATTACACCAAACAGAACATTACAACTGTAGAAGTCGAATATACATATAATGTATATATAGGCCTATTGTAACTGCAGCAATGTCAAAGTGGTTCGAACATAACTTCATACAACATGACATGTTTGACAAGAGCATCTCGAGACTTACCTTCTTTTGCAGCTGTAAAAACTCTTTCAGTTTTCACGACAAACTCATCTGTGTCACTTTCATGGCCGTGCGAATGTGGATCGTCGTTCAACAGTTCCGGGTTGGCATTGTATATATGATACAAAGCTGGCATTTTCGGAATGGCATTTCTCGTAGCATTGGGTAAACTTTTAAAATTCAGATGTTTAAGAATTTGATGTTTAATTGACTGAATCCTGAAATCACGACTGTCATTTCTTATTTGGCAAGAAAGACAATGTGAAGTCTTTGCTTTGATATCTGCATAATTTTCAAAAGAAACATTAAAATGTGATAAATTAGTGTAAGCGTTATTAAGAAGCAAAGTAGTATTTTCTCCTTCGTCAAAACTAAATGGTAGACCTAATTCCCGTTCGCCGACATTTTTCACAAGTTCATCATCAGTGGTCGAGTTAAAGTCACTTGGCGTATTATGCTCATTATTTACATCTATATCACGAGAATGAAAGATATCTTGGGCAGATTGAGTTGAATTAATTAAATTACTAGAAAGTTGATCATTTTCATTGTCAGATAATTTGAAAACTAAACTACTGTTAAAAATTTTATGATTGTTTTGTTCTAATTCAAGCTCATTTGCTATGAAATTAGAAGTTTTTGTATCAGAAATATTATTTATGTCATTGTTGGAATCCCAAGTATAATCTTTGTTGGAAAGACTGCTATCCTCTGTAAATCCATTTTGATGCTGGTTCGACTTTTTATTATTCGAACTGTTGGAAAGACTTTTTGTATGCAGTGAGTGGACATTTGTCCCTGACATGAGTAGCAATGCCAGAAGCGAAATAAAAGCATGAGGCGCCAGATTCGACATAGTCCTCCAGAATTCAATCAGTGGCACCAGAATTCCACCGAGGAGGACTATCTCACTTGGTACTTAGGCTATGATTGGATTTGATTGAATCTGGTTTAGAGAAAATTATCGCATGTAAAATTATACTACAACAAACTTCATAGATTTTTTTTTTAGTATGTTTCTATGTTAATATTGGTTTGAAATGTGTCTATCCTCAAGAAAGCACCATAGTTGCTACAATAAATAAGCCCTAAATAAAAATGCCTTTCAATCGTCCTGCAACAGAAATATTATAATCACACAAACCCGACGCTGAGAAAACTATTCGTCTTCCTAGGCTTATAAAGAGAGTCTATCCCAAGTGGACTTGTCGCACCTCACGTTCGCTCAGCGTGCGACAGCGATGCACCTACCTGCAACTGTAAGCTACAAATTCTCTCAAGTCTAAACACCTGCTTTTCATTCTTTTTTTCAACTGCAAATTTTTAAAGACAGCATTAATACTTAATTGAAAAAAAAAGACTAGCTTTCTCTCTCTCTCCTTTTCTACTGTGATCATGCATAATCGATCTAAAATGTCTGAATGTTTGTTTTATAAATAACAAGTGATTATTAGAATGCCAATCAAAAAAAAAATCTGGTTCGCTTGATATTTTTTAAAGTGAATAATCATTGAATAATCATCAGTGGTTAAATTAAAATAAAGCTCCTTTCAGACTTTGCGATCTAAAGGGCAGATGATGTAAAGGTCATCTGTTTCTTTGGCCTACGGTTAACGAGGGTGTCATATGGCCAGCACAACGACCAACCATCTTTACTTTTCCCTAACTAGTGTCAGAACTGGGTGGACTCAGAGGCGCCCAGAGATCCCGAAATTAAAAATCCCAGTCTTTAGATTCGAACCCGCGATACCCGGTTCGGAAGCCAATCGCTTTACTGCTCATCCACCGCGCCTCCTTATTTATATCTAGTTATTCAAAATTTTAAATATGCTGAATAGTCTTGCTTAAATTAAATAAAGGCTATTTTTTAAAAATAAGTCTACAATCGCTCCTTTAAAATAAAATATATACATAGTCCTATACTTTAATCATTTTTTAGCTAGACCTAGATTAATTCTAAAACTGATATGTGTGTAGGCCTAAGGATTTGTGTAGTTAGGATGTAGGGTAAGAAATCTAGAGAGCGAGAAGAGAAATATCAACGAAACATTTTATTCTGTCCTCGTGAGAAAACCCTTTATAGTTTATGTTTCCTTCAGAAATAGAGACAATTGAAATGGCAGTAATAAGTAGAAGGCACAAGTGGCCGATTGGTAAACCGAGACTCAAATCCTTGTGAAGGTGGATTTATTTATTTATTTTTAATTTAATTTAATTTTATTTATTTATTTAATTAATTAATTTATTTATTTGAAGATTTTGAAATTATCTAGAACTTCAGCTCTAGAGGATTCCTACTGTTCATTTGGGTGCTTGAGATTAATACAAACACAATGGTTAACCGTAGGGTATATTCATTTTTCTAAAGGGGGGATTTAACATACTTATCTTGTATATTTAAATCAGTTTAATTGCATGTCTCTTACACTTAAGATAGATTGCACATCTCCTTAACCATATTACTTTATATAGAGAAATCACGGAGAAGTCTTATTATATTATAAGAATTTTCAAGTTTACATTCTTCTTGAACAATTTTCGAAGTACATTCTAGAATCCAGATGAAATGTTTACATGTTATTTGAAGAAATATATTCTTTTGTCTAAACTCATCATTTAGAAATGTTAAACATGTTTTTTCGAATGAATTCCTTAAATTGAGTTACAACCAAACAAATAATACTATTAAAGCTAAAAAAAAATGTTTTATGTGAAAAGACGTAAACTTAACGTTAGTACGACTCTCGGGTTTTTTTGACCGTTCTCAAATTAGAAAGAAGGATACAATCGGATTGATAAAGAAAAAGACGTCATTGCCCACCTCTCCCCCCGCTTTTTCTTTCCAGGTTAAGAAATTCTGATGTAAAAGTATATTTATTAGCCTTTGGAAAGTTGACTTACTTGACTTAATCCTATGAACTCACAGGAGAGCATAAGACTGCAACACCACATCTCCACCGAACTCGGTTCTGAGCAGCTTTTTTCATCGACAAGTCATTCTAGTATCCTCAACTTCACTGACAACTGACCTCTTCCAGGTTATTTTTATCCACGTGCAAAAGTTGCAATGCATCAGACCGCAACATTATAACAATATTTCTTCTTCTTCTTCTTCTTCGAGAGAGAGAGAGAGAGAGAGGAAACAATAAGCAAAGAAAGACGGTAAAGAAAATCGGAAATAAAATTTCTCAGTACCTATCTCAAAATAGAAGCAAACGTATAGGCCCATTACAGACGAAGCCAAATTACTAATGTGACAATATAACAATAGAAGCTGAATTTAGCAAAGATATCAAATTTAAATATATATGAAAATCAATAATATCTTTTAGTGTGAGTAACTGATGCTCAAAGGTAGAATTTTGAAAATATAACTTGTGCATTGGATTTTTTGAAAAGTCTGGCACGAGATGTGCACACATTAATGATTCAGTTCCTGTAACCGATAGCCGAATGCAAAAATGTCAAGGCTAATAATGTTTATCGAAAAGCCAGGGCAGCTTGACAATGGGTCAGACTGACATAAACATTAACAGTCTGTGACATAACGACACTTGAAATCCAGACATTAGCAAATGCTGTTCAAAATTATGACTCAATTGACAGGTAGGGTTTATCTGTCGAACTAGCAGTATTTTTTAAAACTAGATATGTCGTATTTTATAGGATCAATTACCGTATGTTAACTTCTTATGTTGTATACATTAAAAATTAATAATGCTTAAGAAAAAAAAAGGTATATAATTTACACCGGTTTCAAACGACATGAAAAAACGTCGCACAAAATTTAGAAAAACTATAGGCCTAATTTATAGATCTCAATTGTCACACTCAAATATTTAGCAATGCAATCATTACGACTTTCAACTTTAATGTATTTACAGAATAAAAAAAAACGAAAAAATGCGTTAATACACAATTATGTATGTATATTTATATATATATATATATATATATATATATATATATATATATATATATATATATATATATATATATATATATATATATAAACTATTCGGTAAACTGTTCTAGGCCTATTAGCCCATATAAACTTATCTATAGACCTATATATTGCTGAAAAGGTTAACTGAAGATATCTTTTTTTTTATTAGTTATACATAATACAAAACAACAACTACAAACGTTTTACTGATAGTTTATTACAATATAATATAATTATCAATTTCAGTGTAAAGGTCATACTTCTGTTACAAAGACCACAAAACGTTTGAAATAAAAACAAAAAACAACCCAACCATTAAAGTAGGTAGGTCAGTGTTTCTCAACCCTTACTATCTTGAATGCGTACAATCAAAAGGTGTTTTGATTTTCCAATTGTTGGCTATTAGTTTATTACTTTAACCAGTTAAAGTAAAGTAAAAGCAAAGTTCCCCTTTCAGACCTTTTGGTCTACTAGGGCAGATGATGTAAAGGTCATCTGATTCTGTGGCCTACGGTTAACGAGGGTATCATGTGGCCAGCACAACGACTAACCTCCTTTACTTTTCCTTAACTAATGTCAGGTACCATTAGAGCTGGGTGGACTCAGAGGTGCCCGAAGATCCCGAAATTAAAAATCCCAGTCTTCACCAGGATTTAAACCCTGGTCTCCGGTTCGGAAGCCAAGCCCTTTACCACCCAGCCACAGCGCCTATTTAACCAGTTAAGCGAAAGAATAATTAATCTTTATTTCCAAAATTTTTGTCTAACATTCTTATTTATCTTGAGGCACAGGATGTACTTGTACAAAGAGGTGAAGACAATAGGGCCTTTTTTATATTGTTATTCTTGTATTCTTCATTTGAACTGGGACCTATGTAGGCATTAATGTCTATGTGCTTTAACTGACATAGAAGAGAGCGCCTGGCAGCAGGCGGCTAACGAACGAGACGGATGGAAATTTATTACTAATGCCGCGGAAAACACATTTGATACCAAAAGGAAACCTGCTGCCGAGGACAGTCGTAGACGGAGGAAAGAGAGCCTAAACCAACAACCGGCAGACAACTGTTATGTCTGCACTGGATGTGGCAAAATATGTAGATCACAGCTAAGGACTGCGTAGACACGTGAAATACTGCACTCTTTCTTAATCTTCGGACTCAAAGACAAGCCTTATTATTATTATGTATATGTGCATTTTGTGCTACTAACAAATAACGCACACTGGGAAGGGGTTTTCAGAAGGCTTTTTATTACTTTCAAGGGCGATGTTAGTCACGCAATACTCTCCTTACAGAAGTATAACAGCTTCGATGAGTGGAGTTAAATCGTAGTTCGTTCTTTGATATTTAAAGACCTTTTCGAAATTTAGTGACAAAATTCTCCAAATTCACCGAACACACATCCGTTATAAAGTGCAATTTAAAACTTTATCGACAAGTACTGAAGTACCTATAATTGAATGATCGGTTAAAGTAAGTTAAATATTGAGGATCTTTAAAGATTCTATAGACTTACCAAAACATAGGTCCCCTTGCGCCGTTCAGCGCACTGGGTGGCAAGGGTCCATTGCGAACGGTCACTTCATATTAGATGATGTCGACACTGACAATTCTTACAATCTCGACACTGATAATTCTTACAATCTCAGCGCCAAATTATTCGGGGTAGGCCCTTTTTCTGCTTTCTTCGTTTAAAATAAATAAACAAAAAAAAAAATAGTATATGCAATAATAAAAAAACAAAAGACTGCGTGAAACTCAACATGTTTGTTTTCCTGTCTTTAGCAATATAATTTTACTGTGCTTAACGGAATGCCTTCTTAAGCTCAAAACAAGGTTAAAGGTTAATAACCAATGTCCAAAATAGTTTTCAAAACTAAGAACATTCTTAGAATAGAACAGAGCGGGGGAGTCAAAAAAAAAATCACAAAAAAAAAAAAAACAGGTAAAAAAATAAAGTACAAAAGTATCTGGAATTCAAAAAATGGTCAGAAATTTGTACGGCCTTCATTTAAAGTTTTCCTTTCCAGAAAAGTGTAAAAAGCAAAAAAAACAACAACAAACAAACTAAAACATTTTTTGAAACAAGATTGGGTGCAGAAGACTTTTGTGAATTGTGATCAATTTGTAAAAAAAAAAATCTTTTCAATTTTCAAGCATTTTAAATGAATAATTACAAAAAGAAGAGTTCAAATGCACTTTTCTATAAGAGTAACACTAAATGTTCAAATATTTAACAAAAAATGTAAGATTTCATTCATTTTAATGTACGTTTGGGGTAAAACATTAACATTCTATAAACGTATTATTGCGCACTTGCCTAATTTTTCTATATATTTGAGTGACATGAAAACTCATTCCAAAGAGAAATTCTTTAAATGTTTGACTTTAGTGCTCACCTTCAGCAATTCATAGGTATTTAAACTTCTACGACGTTAAACTGACAGTCGAGGGGGTGTGAAGATTCATGGCAAAGAGAAAAAAAAAAAGAAAGGCGAATCACCTTTAAATGAGCGTTTAAAAAATTGTAGGATAAAGTTCACATGCTTCGAAAAAAATGTCAGTTATCATTTTCACCGAGGAGCTATTTTAACCATTTGTGAGGACACATAAGATAACAGGAACTAAAAAGACGCAGAGTTCATTGAATATTACAAATTTTAAAAGATTGGACCAAAATAAAAACTTGATAAATTGTGTTACGAATAGCTCATCAGCCATTCTACAAATTGATGAAGCCAGTCGTGTTATAGAAATTTGAAATTATGTTTTCCTTATGATACAAACCTACCACCCAAGACAGACTTATACGATGAAAAGACAGCTCAAATTTAATACCCGATAGAAACTAATTTGTATGTGACAAAATTTGTTGATCACATTTGGATGCATGTAGCCAGGTTAAACACTGACCTTATTGCAATGATTCAAAGACCACACCGAATTAATACTAGACTATATGCATTTTAGCATGCAATTGATAATCTATATAGATTAGTTATTTCCAGGCATTGAAATCGTATTTTTAAAAGAAGTTCCAAAATAAAAAAAAAGTAATCAACTAACTACCTAAGGCATGTTAAAATTCAACCCATCCTTGACCTCATAAAACTACCGTTTCGGTTTTAAAAAGAAAAGATAAATGAAGTGTAGATGCAGACATCTACCAGACGCACTTATCTGAGTCGATGGGCATTGAGAAGTAGAATACTTTCTTAATCATCAATTGTTAAACTGATATCATATCAACTAAGGCGATAGGTTCAAAATAAAAAGGAGAGCAGCACAACACTATTTTTAAAAATACAGTATCAACAAATAGCGGTACTTAAGCTAAAAATATACAAGGAGAAAAGAATGGTAGTAAAATGCTAACGTTACAAAGCTATAAATAAATGCATTAGTCGGTGAAAGTGTGCTAATTTAGGAAAAAATGGCTCAAAGTAAATGTCTTACTTTAAATAAAGGGGATTAAGTCCAAGAAAATCAGTAAATGCTTGAGTTCACAAATATGTGTTAAAAGTTAAATGCTCTTCTTTCTTTTAACATTTGATAACATTGCAGTTAAGTGATAATGAAATGTTATGATTTCGGTAGTTAGATGACCCAATATCCAATTGTCTGCTGGAAATCCTTGTTTAACTGAATAAATAATAGAATTCCTCTTTACAAAAGAAAACACTTGAAGCATTCAAGCAGATATCAAGAATAGATTAAACAAACACTATTAACATACAGTGAAATTTAACATACAGTGAAATTTAAGGAAACTTATTGACTGGCTATCTCTTCCTTTGAATCTATACCCTCTCTAAAACCAAAAGCTATTAGCTAACATTAAACCAAATAAAGCATCTTACCAATGAATCATAGCTACAAGGCGGTGGCGTAGCTAGGGTATATGATGCCCAGTGCGGCAGCTCGTGATGATGCCCCCCCCCCCCCCCGCCCTAAAAAAAAAAAAAGCAAAAACGAAATAAAACAGAGAAAAGTAGTTTATTTTCCCCAGAACTATTTTGTATTCAATCTTAAAGTATTGCTACTTCGCCAAACAAAAAAATCAATTTAACAAAAAAGATAATACTAAGTCGCAATTTTTTTCATCGTCAATCGCAATTAATTTGATCTGAGGATTCAGTTGTTGGGATGGTGACAAAAATTCATGCTTACTTACCAGATCATGACATTGCTCATATTGTGTGATTTCTTGAGTTATCCCATCCAAGAAAGAATAAATTTCCATCCGTAGTTCTTTCTTGTGTGTTACTACAGAATCCTCCCCTTTTTCACCTGCCATCATTTTTCTTGAGGTCAATACGTCTTTGAGGTCTGCTAATCTCCAAATCTGTGCACATGCTTCGGCAATGGTAACACTGGCTTCAGCGATGTCGTCCCCACTATTAGTTTAGAATGTTTTAATGTTTTCCTTTTCGAATTGACAATCCATGTTTTTGAAGGTAGACTTACGTGTCCATTATTTTAGTTAATAAAGTGACAAAAACCCCAAGGTGAGAAAATAAATGTAGGCTGTATAGTGACTAATAAACCGCCTGATTCAGATCTAGTAAAAGATTTTTATACCTGTACTAGTCAATGTCTCTAGAGTTTCAATAATTTTTGAAAATTAAACCATAACCATCTTGACGGCTTCTCCTCTGGCGCTCCTGTGGGTTTTATCCAAGCGATTAAGGCTAGTTCCGATTATTTTGGTGAGGACATCCTATCGGTGTGCTGAAGTTGATACAAAGGTATTTAAACGGACCAGTCTACGTAAAAATGATACTGAATGGATTTTAGATTCAGCAACCCGAATTTCTGCCAAACTTGGAGAATGGTCCAAGCAGACAAGGAATTAAGATGATGTCAATGAAAGAATTAGTACACCATCATTATACAAGACAACGTAGCATTAACATTAGGGAAAATTGATCCAATTTCGAGATGTTAGGTGTACTTTCAAAATTATCTAGAAATAATCTGTCTCAATAATACAATAAAATGTTGTTTGTAAAATGTTTTACGTTTCGGATGTTCCTTCAGAGTTGAAGATAGTTTACTTCCTAGTCCAAACCTCCTGCAGGACGACGGGGGATGGGAGCAGGCAGGATTTGAACCCTCGATCATCGATAAATCCGAACGACAGTCCAGCGCGCACACCGCACGACCAGGCAGCCAGGCAATGTTAAGTTCGTTTAGCATTTGTAAAGGCATTTACATATTCGTTCCGGAGCCAGCTTGATTCGGATTACATGTGGGAAATGTTCTCTTAGGATTGCAATTCTTCTTCAACTTGTTTGTGATGCTCATTGAGTGCCAGATTGTGTTTTGAGAGAAAAAAAAAAGATTCTTTTCAGGTAGCACTATCAGATTTTTACCCTTTTGACCCTTTGATCCCTGTCGTCAACCATTTCAACCTGGGATGACAATCTCTCGTATGAGCTAGCACTATGCAAGCCAACAAGAACTTTCAGTCTTGAGCAACGATCATAATATTGTTTACATTACAGTATTACAATTAAATAGTTGGTGATGAAAATCTAAAATAAAAAAAAATGTAACAAAAAAAGATAATTTGCATAAAAAATATTGATATCACTGTCATTGCTCAATGGTCATTAATGTTTACAAGAAACTAACAAAAATCATAGTAAAATGAAAATAAACAACAACAATTATTCTACATTCTAGATCTAGAGTCTAGAAGTTTAATCTCTCGATTGAGATGTACTGAGCAATGAAGTAACAACATTTACCATGTGCCCCAGAAAAAAATGGGTATGCAAAAGAGTATCGCCTTAAGAGATTTAAACAAATCTAGTAAATATTTGATACAACCTGGTCTACAGCTTACATTTCATTGAAGAAATAACATAGGAGATGAACAGAGTAGCAAAATAATTAAATTTGTAGTTAACATTTCAAATACAGTTGTTCGTGTTTTTTCTCATATTTGTACAATATGTTGTTTTTACTGAGAATGTTTATCCTTAGTTTGATGCCCCTCACCACTTGATGTCCCGTGCGGCCCGCACCACCCGCACATTGCTAGCTACGCCACTGCGCAGTGGAACATAAGTTCAAAAATGAAACCAGCATTTATATTAGGTCTACTAGCCAAGCGCCAACCCAGCTCAAAACGTAAGAATAGAAAAGGAAGAGATTGGAAACACTGCACATGCCTGGAAACGAAAAGTTAAGATAAACGGATTAAAATATACATACCTTAATGCATACAAAGTATAGTATTGTTTTGTTTTACGAGTTTCGGGTGTTCCTTAAGAAATATAAGTTATTTAGTCCTCGCACCAACATCCTGCAGGACGGCAGAGGATTGCAGCTGGCAGAGATTGAGCCCTGGACCATTGTTGTGTCAGTCCAAACTGCATACCACACTATTAGGAGCCATCCAGAATTGTTACTATAGCTAAATAGTAATAAATTAAGAATTCTGTTTTGATAAATGATTCCAGAATAGGCAAAAGAAGTAGCAACAACATTCATAAATACCTGTACGCGACTATTCGTTGGCATAGACCACTCAATAAGTATGTACAAAGATTTCAAAACTGCTTTTTTACAAAGCTTATATCAATTCACTTTGTGTCTGTATGGTAAAAAGTTTGTACACGTTATTTCTCGGATTAAACTGAAATTTTGCAAAATTATTTTTGTTAACTGACAACACAAGAATCAATTTAAAAAATCAATTTATTAATTAACTATTGGAAAGTAATTAGTTTGTTTGATATCTTGAACAACGGAAAGAAATCGTGCTTGACAGATGTGGTGGTATACGTTTAATTAATCCCCTTGAGGACTCGAGCCCTGGGGGAACATTATTTTAAAAGCATTTAAAAAAGAAACGATCATGGAAACATTCACCTAGATACCCCCTTTCATAAGTGGTCCAGACAAGTGATAGGATCATATTCTTTCATTGGCCTCCTTTAGTCGTAGAACGACTTTGGTTCATCTCAGAGCACACTTCCTCGTGTGGCTGTGGAGCCCTATTTTGGAGAGACACTCCCGTCCATAGATAGCGCAGGTTAAGGTGGCTTTTGCTTCGGTGTTAGAGGAGCTGGCCGTTTTTCGGATTGTACGTTTTTCTTCCTGAGCTGAGACCCATGTACTTTCACTGTCTATAGCTTTCTTGGTCACTGTCTCTCTCCATCTGGTTCGGTCTAGAGCTAATCTTACCAATTGTTAGTATTGGTGTTCACTGATTTGAGGTCATGTTTTATTACATCTATGTAACGGAGGTGTGGCGATCAGTTTTTCTTGTACCAGTCGCGAGTTGTCCATAGAGGATGACTTTCGGGATGCGCTTGTCCGCCATCCGGCGAACATGTCCAAGCCAGCGCAAACGGCGTTGTCTGAGGGCTGTAAAGATGCTGGGAAAACTTGATCGCGCAAGGATTTCAGTATTGCACATTTTTTCTTTCCATGTGACTTTCAAGATCCTACGGAGACATCTCAAATGGAACGAGTTCAGTGCCATACAGCAGTGTACTCATAACGCATGCCTTGTAGACTTCCATTTTGGTCACCGAAGTTAGCTTATGGTTTTCCCAAACTCTTGGCTTGAGTCTAGCGAAGGTCGAGGCAGCCTTCCCTATGCGTTTTTTAAAATCTCCTCTTCTAGAGACAGGTCATCTTTAATTGTGGATCCCAGATAGCAGAATTCGTTTACGGCGTCCAGCTTGTTATCGTCTGTGAGGATGGAGGGTGGTGCTGTAGCAGTTGGTCCCATAACATTTGTTTTCTTCGCGCTAATAGTCAAGCCGTATTCTTTACAGGCCTGAGAGAAGCGGGACATTAGTGACTGAAGTTCCTCTTGCGTCATCCGCGAATAACATATCTCTTACGAGGGTGGTTCATTTTTTAGTTTTGGCCCTCAGTCTGGCAATATTTAGGAGTTTGTTATCAAATCTTGAAAGGAGATAGATGCCTTTGGTGGATTTGTCAAACGCGTTGTGGATTAGCAGTGAAAATAGTCTTTCCAAAGAGGGTTGGGGCCAGGACACAGCCTTGTTTAACCCCGCTGTTTATACTGCAACTTTCGGAGCTGGCACCGTTGAATTGCACTGTAACCTTGGGCGTAGTCGGGAACCCCCCCCCCCCTCCCCGAAATGAATTTTTTGCTTTGATTTTGTTTATTTTAGATAAGATTTTAATACTAAACCATCACTTGCCCCAGCGCAGCCAAGGGGGTTTGAGTTTAAAACCCCTACCAAGGGGTTTTTGCAGTTAAATCCCCCTCTTCTATAAAACAAAACAAAAAAAATGCAAACGACAATCTCCAAGTTCCAAGAGCACAGTTAACGAAGATTTTGATTTTAAAACCCCCTCCAAAATTTACGATAAACCCCTCTTCAATATGAAAAAAAAATATGCACTCAAAATGTTATGAGCGTAGCTAAATGAGTTTTGACTCAGTTTTAAGTTTTAACTTCACTCCAGTGGAGTTTGAAGCTAAAAAATATATCCTCAATTTAAAAAAAAAGCAAATAACACTCTAAAATCTATAAGCGTAGCCCAATGGGTTTTGAGTTTTAATCCCCCTTCAGAAGGGTTTGATGCTAAAAATTACCTCTTCAATATAAAAAAAGCAAATTACACACTAAAATTATTTGAGCGTAGCCAAACCAATAGGGGGTTTTGAGTTTAAACTCCTCTCCTCCAGATGGTTTTGAGTTTAAAATCCCCCTACAGAGCGTTTTGAGGTGGAAAACCCCTCTAACTTCAATATTATTCTAAAACATACTTACCAAATTCTATGATAGAAGCTAAATGGGGGTTTTGAATTTTAAAAAATTGATAAAGAATTCCTGAGGTTTTTTACTTTAAAACCCCCAACATATAATTTTGACGATAAAACTTCCCTTTTCGATATAAAATCTAAAGCAAACTACAGTCACCTATTCAAGAGAGGTTACACATTTCTACCAGTGGCGGGGCTCCATTAATAAAGTGCAGTGAATAGTCATCTGCCAAAATTGAAAAACACTAAATGTGGCTCAACAAAGATGGCTAAGACAGATTTTAGGAGTCAGTTATAGAGATCGGGTCTAAATCAAGAAAATCCTATGCCGAACTGGGAGTCGACCCCTTAGTAAGATTGTGACAGAGCGTCGCAAGAGAAGGTTGGAAGAGGCTTCAGACATTACCAGTGACAGATTTTTGTGGAAACAGCTTGACGGCAAATGCGCCGAACGGCGCGGGAGGGTCTAAGTCAGTAAGAATAGCACACTAGGCTTTCGAAATAAAACTTTTTAATAGCAGGAAAATGCACTGTAGATACCTCAGAATATGCATTTTGTTGGCATTCAATACCGGAAATAGTGCTCTTGGCGGCGGGGCGGAGCGCTAAGGGGGGCTCCTAGCGCTCCCCCAGACCCCCTTACTAGCAATGGCTGGGAGTCAACAATTTTTCCACTAACTCCAGGAAGAACCTATTCTAGGGCACAATAAACGTGTTCCGAAATAATGAAGGGTCAGAATGTAATAAAGATTATGTACACATACATACAAACAAATATTTATTTTCACGCGGGGGGGGGGGGGGAGAAAAATTCCCCCCCCCCTAAACCCCCACCCGAAAAAAATCCTGGCTACGCCCATGACTGTACCCATCATATTTTGGTGGAAAGATACGATTACGTTTGGTAGCTTGGGTGGACAGCCTATTATATTGTTATAAACCTGGTGGTGGCACAGATGGGGGTAGTGGTGTGAGTGTAGTCAGTCGACGCAAATCGCCCCAGGCCAGCGCTAGACGAGCGGTCAACCGTGACGGGTTACGACGGTCAGCCGAGTCGAATGTCAACAGGACGGTTAGGGAAGGATCGACGTCGTGAACAGAGCTCAGGAGCGTCACGAGAGTTGTAGTCATCTGACCACCTAGAAACGTCGAGCGGCGTTCTGTCCGGTTCGAGAAGGCCAGTAGGGACCATATATAAGAGCGGAGGTGTCGCAGTCAAGACGGTTCAGAAAAGAGGTTCACGACAGAAGGTCCACAACAGTCCGGTCGACTACAGCACAGTTCAGCGGTGTGGTTCTGTACGGAGCATTACGACGGTTCAGTGCGGAGTACTGTCAAGTACAGTTGAGACGGCTGGCGTCTTGATCTTGGTCTGCGATCGAGTCCGACACAACGAGCCTAGTGTGTGAAGTCAGTCCTGAACTGTTGAACCCAGTGCAAGCCCGGAACGAGACGGAGAGGCCAGTGCAAGAGTTGATACGGCGGTACGGCTATTATCGGAGAGATATTTGTACAGTGTACGTGTTGCCAATTGTACAGTATTGGCTGTTATTTATTCAACTATTAAAGTGTTACGTTACTTTGGAGCCCTGAGTTGTCAAGTTCTTTAAGTTGGTGGTGTATGGTGCAGTTTGCAGAGAGCCTGGATAGTGAGATTCGTAACAATATGTAAAATTTTAAAGAGGCCTTCTCTGCTGACTAGATCGCTCTTTGTTCTCTGCACTTTTCCTGGAGTTGGCGGATGGAGAAAATCATGTCAATCGTGGATCTCCCTGAGCGAAAGCCGCATTGTGATTCTGGATACACCCGATCAGCGAGTTTTTGTAGCCTGGGAAGTATCACTCGAGCAAAGACTTTGCCTACAATACTTAGGAGGGAGATTTCCCTGTAATTGTTGCAGTCGCTTCTGTCGCCTTTGTTCTTATAAAGTGTAACGATTTTAGCATCCCGCAGGTATTGTGGCACAGCACTTTCTTATCAACATTTGCAAAGCAGTTCGTGTAGAGGTTGGAAATAGGATCATAGCGCATTGAGAAAGCTAAAAGCTAAACAAAAACTATTTCTAATCGCACAGATTTTTTATGTCTAGGACATATGTGTACATAATTATGAGATTGATCCAAACTAATTAATACAATAACACTTAATATAAGCTTTGTGTTTTTTAAAAGCATTTTTTAAAATGTTTTTTGTTTGTTTGTTTTGTTTCTAACGTCTGATTAGAATTCCTACTGAAACCATACCATCGATCTGTTGATGTTATTGTCTCTAGCCTTTTAAATAGTGAAAATAGACTTCACCTTTACAAATCTGTTTCTTATCAGTTTCAATGGGCCTAACTGCCTCATATCTATCCATGTGAAAAACAGTAAAAATCAGAGCTGAAATAAAATGGAATATCAGTAAAATATCTGGCTATGAAAACATTTTTTAAGAACCCTATTTTGTGTTACTTTAAGGACAACAAATAACTAACAAAACAGAAGTACTATGAATATGCAAGACAACTTGAGAATGTGTGTCGACAAAATTGAGTTAACGAAACTTATGTACTGGTACCAAGAATGTATGCGGACTTTTTTTTTTCCCTCAAGACCTGTCACGGTGAATTGAAGAGCTATTCATCTCGAGAAACGTTTATTACACAAAGCGTTAAAAGTATTTAGAAAATGTTGGAAACAGAGTACGGAAGTGGTTTCGCTCATCATTGTGTAGAAGCACAACATGTAGAAATGTTAGTAAGAAATAACCTAATTTATGGTTTACAAATAGTCTCCATTTATATTCCTCAGATTATAGCCTACGTGTGGTTCAACACTAGAAACGTTAATCTTATGGGTTTTTTTTTTTTAACCGTAGGCCTACTTTTAATACTAAATTTAAGAGGAGCGTTAAACATTTTTTAATTGAGCGATTATTGAAATTTTAAATACATTTTCACTTTTTGGCCCTATAAACTAAACAGGTGTAACATTTAAAGAGCATAAGAAGCTATAAAACTTTGTGAATTTCAAGCATAATAGTCTAACCAACAAATCAATCCCTACTTTATAAAGTTGATGTTGCTTTAGTTCAAGAGAGTATAATTATTGTAAATATAGTAAGCTATTATACTAATTATTTGTAAGCTTTTAATAATCAATTCAATAGAACAAAATACTTTTGATCTTAATATTATAGGGCCTTCAATTCTACTGAATTTTCATCCATGAATCCACTTGCTCCTGACTCTTTTTGAAACACACACATTAGAGCAGTGTACTACACATAGTACGTTTTTACTATTGCCTAGACCAGGGGTTCTCAAACTGTAGTTCGCGACCCCCTTGGGGGGGGGGGGGTCGAATGACAATTTGCCAGGAGTCGCCTAAGACCATCGAAATTATGGATTTTTTTATTTTTTGTGTGTATCTCGACTCTATTCTAACTTAACATTGTACAAGATTTTTCTATTGAAAGTTATTTTGTTGTTGTTATTGAGGGATAGAAAACAAAATCTGAATGATTTCAACTATAGGCCTATTAATTGTCACAGCATAGGCCTATATAATTTTGAAAAAATTTAAATTAATGTATCTTTAAGCCTAGCGCAATGATGCGGAATCGTAGTTATTATGTGTATGGTAACATCATGACGAAAGTGAAAAGAGATTATAGTTATAGGTTAGTCTATAACTCTATATGGTCCATGTTATTAAAATGAAATATTTTCATCAGAGAAGAACCCATGGAAATTACAAACAAAAAATAATATTACGTTGATTTATTTACGGTTTAGTTTTACTTCAATAGTAGGCCTATAAGCGGGAATTAGAAAGTTCCTGTGTATCATTTGTAAACAAGCTCTATAATCTGAATCTATGTAACCTAATAACTGCAACTTCATATTTCAAGCATAATAGTGTAACAAACAAATCAATCCCTACTTTATGAAGTTGATGGTGCTTCACGATGGCCAGGAGTCTTTTTAGTGTCAGTGAACTTTGCAGAATCTTTAGTCTAGATCTAGTATTTTACATCTGTAGATTTCAGAACATTCTTGGAGTTTACACTTGCTGTATATTAGCATTCAGACCAAAACCTTCAGGTCTACATATGATGGTTAAACAATGTGACAAATTGTAAAGGTCCATCCAGAGTTTTCAAAGTGTGACCATTTAACTTTAACCAGTGATATGAAATTGCATACTTCTGGGAAAATTTCTTCGACCATCCCTTTAATCTGGCTAAGCAGGTTATGAGAAAGCATGCAAAGTGCACGTTTGGGTAATAATCTATAAATGCTTCAATTAATGGAGTTTTTTTTTTTTTAACACGTGAGTAGGTTACGGTAGCAATGAAGATTGTAATGCTTTATTATAGATCTTAATGCATTGACTTTTTAGGGGTTGTTTCCCCCCACTTAAGAAACAGCTAAAAAGGAAAGTTGCCTCCCTTATACGTTTCTGACTTTTTTTTAACACCCACATTTAGATCTCTCACTAAAAGTAATAAAAATAAAAATTTCGTTAACACGTGTATTTAACATGTACTTCTAGTCTTCTGCAAGCGAGCTTTTTTTTTTTAATGAGACAAATAACATTTACCTACCTACTCTCCCTCTATAAATATATATCGTAGGTACTTACTGAGCATTGTTTCTTTTCGTCCTAATACCATTTATAGACAAATGTATATCGCACAAAATCATTGATTAAATAATAAGGAGATTGAAGTGTAGAGAAAAGTATACATCAATTATTGTTTAAATGATTGAGCTGTTTTGTGATTTAAGCATTGCTTTAGTTTAAGAGAGTATAATTATTGTAAATTGTAAGCTATTATACTTATACTAATCATTTGTAAGCTTTGAAATAATAATTTGATAGAACAAAATACTTTTGACCTTAATATTATAGGGCCTACAATTCTACTGAATTTTCATCCATGAATCCACTTGCTCCTGACTCTTTTTGAAGCACACAGCATTAGAGCAGTGTACTAAACATAGTACATTTTTACTAATGCCTAGACCAGGGGTTCTCAACCTGTGGTTCGCACCCCCCTTGGGGTATCTTGCAGTATCTTTCATCTTATCAAGGTTAAGGTTAGATGTATGAATACCTCAGAGCTACTTAAAGAGACTTCCAAAAAATGCAGAGAACTGTACAGATAGTGTGTAGGAGAAATAAGGCTGGCCAGTACACTCTAAGAATCTAACAATGAGAACACTATTAAGAAGAATTCTAGATCTTTTCTTTTCAAATGCAAAAGGATAAAGGATCTCCCCTAAATATTAAAGCTTGCAATGTGGAACATGATGCAGTGTGGACATGAGAAATTTTTGTTAAAATATAACAACAGACATGCTATACCTTACACATTACAACAATAATATCAACAAATACAAAAGTTTAAGAGTTTTATTCAGCTCTGTAATTGTAAACTCATAAATGGCTAATTATGTCAATGACCATGTATAGGTTTAAATGTACCTGTGAAAAAAAAAATTAAAATAGAAAATAATGTAACAGTTGCAAAGCTGTCACAAACAACTGAATTCAACTAAAGAAAAACTAATTAAAATTGGAACAAAAAAATTCTAATCAAAAAATATTTTTTTAAATGCCATTAAAAAAACAACATAATAACATCTTTATACTAACAATGAAGGCATCCAATTTGTTTGTCAAGAATTATGAAGTCTTTTTTCCAACTCATTTTGGTAGTCCTCCTCAGACTTTAACTGCTTCATTTCATGCTCAAACCACTTTAAGCCAGGTAATATAACAGCTAAGTAACCTTCTCCATGAGGCTTTTACCCAAAGAAAATACATGAAAAAATATTTTAAAAACTCAAAAAATAGATAAATAAAAATCCTACTTCAAAGTGCAAAAAGTAATTAAAAAAAAAGGTTATAAGCAAAACTAGAAAATTATATATTGTAAAGCCAAAATACAAATTCTGTTTTTAGAAGAAAAAAAAAGTCAATGACAAGAAACAAAAAAACAAAACAAAATTTAAAAAAAATAAAGACTATTCCTCTTTTATACGGCTAATGCCAAATAGCTAATAATTCTTTTCCCAAAGATATACATTAAGTGTGAAATTACTAAGAAAATTGTTAGAGCTATTTTCAAGAACCACATCCACACATTGACCCCATCATTTTGATCCCATGAATTTGCAAGCTGAATAGAGGAATTGTAATTATTTGTAAATTGAATATTCCTTGGCATAAAATCAAGCAATGCTGTTTATAATATTTTAAAAGAGAATATTTGATTATTTGTCGATTTGAGGTAAATAAATTTCAAAGGATCATAAAAATTATAATAATACCTTATCAATAAGCAGCTGGGGAGTTTTCTGTAAATTTTCATTCACCTCTATAAGCTGACCTTTAACACAACAAACCAATGTATATTTAGTACCATCGCTGCATGTAACTTCACACAAAGGTGCTTTGCAGTCTAACCACTGTGCACCCTACACAAAAAATAAAAAGTTGTCAAGGTATTTCTTGTTTACAATCTGAAAATATGAATGTAATTAAAATGTGGTATACCGGTACTCATTAAAAAAAAATACATTACCCTTTTAGATTTCCCAGAAAATTTGTTGTCTAATCTGTTCCACCCTTCTTCACCAAAGCTGACTGATGTCACTGATTTCTTTTGTTCAATCAAAGGATGTGAGTTTGCTACACAGACAACACAAACTCTGGAAATGAGATTTTAAATAAGTTAACCTGCATGATAAGTCCTGAATTAAAAGTATGTTTTCTTATTAGTCATTGCATAATGTGTAGAACGAAAAATGTGGTAAAATATGTAGGTCACAGATAGGTCTGCACTTTACCACAATCTTGACCACTAGTAAAAATACACAAACTACAAAACCAATAAAAAGATAATAAGCATTGGCTTAGAATCTGAAGATTATGGAAGAATGCAGTATTTCATGTGACTATGTAGAACCAGTTGCAACCTGCATATTTTATCACCTCTAGTGCAGACAAAACTATAGATCACTGAGGATCTATTTTATTTTTTGCCATCTGCAACTGTTTTCAGCAAGGATTTTTTTTTGGTCTAATATATGTGTCCCAGGATCTTTGTAAGAGTTCATCTATTTCAGAAGTCATTTGCTGACAGGTGTTTTCCTTTATGCCAGTGCAGGCAAAATGATGGCTAAGTTGTTCTTTAAATGTCTGTTGCTGCATCTTCTTTTAAGCTTATCAAAAAATTAACCTTTAGCACCTATAACCTACTGTTGTATCAGGGGCAATGAGTAGTGCCTCTAAACATTCCAAACCCAGTGTTCAACAGAAAATGGTTATTTGTAATGTGGGTTTCATTTATTCAGTACTACTTAAAAAAGATTGTGAAAAGTGTAGGAGCAAGTACATACTGCTGATTTACACCATTCTTTATAGATAAAGGGCTAATGGGACACATATTTTCCAAAGTTAAATCTGATATCCTGAATTCCTCTTTACAAAATAAAACAGTTTTACTCCTCTAGTACAAATCAGAAAATGATAGAACATGCGCTATTAAAAATTAAGAGCCTTTGTAGTGACCTTAAAATTTCAAAAGTAACTTTAAATGTAAGTAATTATAATCACTTACCTATTAGAATGAGTCAAAACCAACTGGTCTTCATATTTATTATCTGTTGTGAGAAAGAGAATATGATACAATACTTAAAGGTACACTTTCTAAACTCACTAAATGTGACCCAATGCAGCATACAGAATATTGCTACTTAGCATAATGAGTCCTAAACAATAAAAATACTTTTAAAAAATAACAACATAAAACTTATATAAGGGAAAGAACTGCACATAAACAGCCATATATCTCAATACAGTAAGATTTATTTTCCTTTTCTATACAATACAAAATTAATTAATTACTGTTAATTAATAATTGGCTAATTTTTTTTTCATTCATGTTTTGTTATGGACAATGTTTCAACTTGATCTGAGAATGGAAAGTGGGAAAAATAACATGTAAAAATCTGTACCAGACAAACAGACAGAGGGAGTGAGTTGATATAAGCTTTGTAAAAATATCACACATATACTCATACACATATATAGAATTTATAATCACTTGCAGATATACCCATTTTATTTTCCTAAATTCTTACTTCATATTTATGGTACAACCACAATAAAGCTACAATGCATGATGATGATGCATTTCTTTGCCATGTGATGACCCATGTCATCTATCATATAGAGTAAAGCAATCTTTTTGAACTCATTAAGCAAAGACACTGACATATTTTGCATTTGAATTATTATAGCTCAGTAAGCTAGTTCTAGAAGAAAAAAAAACACCTGAAAACATCTATTAACTCATCATTCATTTGTCAATAAAAATTAGATATGTTGTAATTCGGGGCGCGTGGTGGCTTCCGAACCTGAGGTCCTGGGTTTGAATCTTGGTGAAGACTGGAATTTTAAATTTCTGAATTTTTAGGGCACCCCTGAGTCCATCCAATGGGTACCTGACTTTAGTTGGGAAAAGTAAAGGCAGTTGATTGTTGTGCTGGCCACATGACACCCTACTTGCTAACCATAGGCCAAAGAAACAGATGACCTTAACATCATTTGCCCTACAGATTGCAAGGTCTGAAAGGGGAACACAACTTTGTAATTAGGGTTGAACCATAGCTGAGCTCCTTAATCCTAATCTTTCTGCCCAAGAGGAAAAAAAAGTGACTAGTTCTGACATAGCTATCAAAATAAAATATAAAGGCTCATTGTAAAAAATTTGGTGGGGGTGTTTGATTGATGAAAATTAGTCTACGATATCAAATCTAGAGTAAAGCTGCCTTATCGAATGCCCCCATTTGTCTTGTTACACACAAACTATTTTATCCATGATGAATATGGTAGAAATAGTATGGCAGAATGACTCACGATCCATTTATCTTATCTTATATATACAGACGTTACTTCAAAAAAGAAGATGATTACGTCCTATTAATCATGCATTTAGGCATGCATATTAACCAAAGACCTAAATTCTGCCAAGCCACTGGATTGGATTTAGATGTATGTTAAACTTAGCTAATGATCCTTTCAAGTTTTTCTCTTTTGCTACGAAAATATCGAAGCCGATACATTCATATCTATTAAAAATGAAAGGAGCGATAGATGAAAAGGATATAAATTACAATTAAAACGGGTTTACCCGATATGTTAAATGAATGGTATTATAAGTAAGTCAGGATGTTCTGAATTCGCAGATATATGGAACGAATTTATGTAAAAATGCTTTTGAAACACAAATTTAAAGGTTAATTTTATTAAATAATGAAATCAATAGACTATATTTTGTACTTTCATGTGTCAAAGTAAAAAACTATATGTGCAAAGTGTAGTTCTTAAAATTAGATCTAGATCTAAATCCTTTTGATCTTTTCTCATGTCAACATTGTAAACAAAGCCTAGATCCATATAATACTATAGCTTTAATAGAGTTGGTCAACTTTTTTTTTTTTTTTGAGAGTCTTAAGTTTGTTTTAGGGCTACAATACATACACTACGGTCTAAGTTAGTACCCAAGGAACATTTCTGCCAAGTTTTATCAATATTGGTCAAGCAGTTTTTATTTCTATTCCTAACATACATACATACATACATACATACATACATACGCCTTACTTTCTACTTTATAGTATAGATTGCTACTTTACTTTTAAGTCTTCTATCCTGAAGGCTTTCTAAATTTAGTGACATTACTAAAGGTGTTACTCTAGTCAAATATGAATATTCATTTGCTATAAATCTCACTGCTCTATTTTGTGTCTGTTCCAGTTTCTTAATGTTTTCTTGAGTTGAGGGTCCCAAACAGAGGATGCATATTCTATTATATGCCTAACAAAGATTTTAGTTTTATGTTCTTATTTGATTTATAGAAATTTCTTTTAATAAACCCTAAAGCATTGTTTGATTTTTTTTTAGTTTCATCAATATGGGGATTCCATGACAATTTTTCATTTATTATAACACCTAGGTGTGACAAGTCAAAAGCTTGCTGTCAGAGTCACTCATACTTATCACAGCACTAATTATTATTTATCATTATTTATTTATTTTACTTTAATTATTTCCCCGTCCTATCCCCATTTTCTTCACCTGCCCCACCTTTTCCTCGTCTCACTAGACTGAGTCCACCACCTTGGCGGCTTTTCACTTATCTTCCCTTGACCGGGGTAAAGATAAATACAGTCTCTTTGATCTTACCGGCCGGATGTCTGATGGGCGCAGTTGACACCACCTTGGGTGGAATGCAAGTCACTCTTCCCCCACCTCTCTTTCTCCCACGTCTCTCTTTGATCTAGGAGATCACTCGGACCAACACGCCTATTGACCTTTCCAAGGTGCGACTCCTGTCGGATTCACCCACAAGTAAAATAAATCTTAAGCCTAGGACATTTCCTGTTTCCGCCCACATTTTCCAGGCCTGTATATAAGGTAGATTAAATCAAGCCAGACCCTCTTATTTCTCTATCGCTGTCAATCGAGTCTGGACTACTTCATTTATTCTTACTCTTAGAGGAATACCTGGTGCCTCCCTCAGGTGTCTGCCTATTTGCTTGGCATTGCCTGCCTAGTCAATTGTCTATTTGCTATCGAGAATCACCTATTGCCTATGTGCTTAGTGCTATTCAGCACTACACTTGCCTACTGAGATCTACCCAACTATTCGTTTGGATCACCTGCCTATTCATTTGGCATTATCTGCCTATTTATCGAATCACTTGCCCACTTGCTATTGAGTATCATCTACTGCCTACGTGGATCTACTCAACTCTACTACTTGGCGCTATCGGCTCTACTTGCCTGCCTATTCGACAGCCCACCTGTCAACTTATTAGGTACGACGTCCCTATAGACCCAGATCTGTGCAAGACGTCATAGCTACGCTAACCCTCTGCAACTCACTGGACATATCCTGCTCACTACGCTGCCCACGGCAGATCCGCTCTGCCCGCAGTAACCTTGTGCCCACGGTAGCCGGCCACCCACCCTACTGTGCCCACTACAGATATCAGAACTTTGGATTGAGACTCCACAAGAACTGTATCCCCGGCATCCCTCTATCCGCTAGAGCGCCACCTCCAGCTGCAGAACCTCAAGCCAGGATCACGGCCAGCTGCGACATCAACAGGACAACCAGCTAAGTTCAGAAGACAAAGTGACATACTCTCTTATTAAGTGCAAGAGTGATAATTAAATATAGTATCAATTAGAGATAGATGCAAACCCTCCCCTTTTGTTATTCTTTTATGTAAATATTTATGTAAATAAATATTCTTCATATTTTAACTTGTATCTCTCTTTCATTGCTTGTCTCGTTGCGTGCCTGCTCCCGATTTATATGCTGACGGGTTAGTGTGTGATAATTTCAAAAACAATCATCCCCTAGACATTAAACGCGCCAAACACACGTCACTTTTCGCCAACATGTGCGTTTTTAGTCTGTGTTATATAAGTGGAATTAATTTGTTTTAGATTTTTTGTTACTCTTGATAACTGACATTTTTCTGGGTGGAAAGACATGCTCCAATTGGATTCCCATTCCTGTAATTCATCTAATTCTCTTAATAAAATTTCTGTGTCTTGTGTTGTTTTTATTGTTCTATATATCATGAAATCATCTGCAAATAATCTGACTTTTGTTCCTGAACTAATGCAATATGGTAAATCATTTATATGTAAATTAAAAATAGTAGTGGACCTAAGACTGTTCCTTCAGGTACACCTGAGTTTACTGTTATTGGTGTTGATTTAGAGCCATTTATTATTACAGTTTGTTCTCTCCTTATCAGAAAATCTTTAATCCACTGATGCAATGGACCATCAATGCCAAAATATTTTAATTTTTTAAGCAAACTATGGTGGTGAACTTTGTCAAAAGCCTTGGAAAAATCTAGTAAGATAGCATCTATTTGCTCACTATCATCTAAACCTTTTGAAAAATCATCAATTAGTCCTATTAGTTGTGTTTCACATGATCTATATTTCCTAAAGCTATGTTAGTATGGAGTAAGGACATTATATTTGTCTAAGTGGTTTTTGATGTCGCTACATATTATGTGTTTGTCTACTTGGTTCAAATTAAGTAATATGTCTTTGTCTCCTGGGGCTGAGAATGCTGATGCAAAGTATTTATTTAGGATGTTAGCTTTAGTTTCATTATCATTATGTGTTAAGTTATCTTCGCCTTTTAATGGCGCTATAATAATAATCCAAAAAACTGCATTTTTATTTTTTTCTTTAAGTGTAGTTAACTGATTGCATAGTTCTTGCATGTACTCTAAACTAAATTTTGGTTTCTGTAAATACTGCCTATTATTAGGGATGTTGAGGTGGTGTTGATTTTACAAAATGTAGATTCTATATTTTTTTGAGTTAGGTAAGGTAATTTCTTCAGCTATAAAAGTGTTTTTATTGCTAAAAGAACTCCTCCGTGATTATCTACCCTATCTTTTCTAAAAATGTCATAATCACTATTGAAAATTTCTGCATTATAAATTTCAGGATGCAGCCAAGTTTCTGTTCTTGCAATTATGTCTGGTTTCTCATGTTCTAATACAATTTTCAAGTCTGCTGTTTTGTTCCTAATGCTTTGAAAATTGATTACTAAGGTTTTAAGGTATTTTTGTATTACTTCTTTAGTAGGTTTATTTAATGATGGTGTTTTATTAGTTTTAGCAGATTTAACAGGAGTGGATCTGGCTAGTGGTGGGTGAGTTTGGTTTGGGATGGTGTTTTAGTTTTGAATTCCTATGAAAGATCATAGTTCTATTTTGCGTAAAAGTGCACTGGTATAACAACATCCTTTTTTGACCTCATACACATGAATGATGGTGCTTCTAGTACTAAGACTATTGTCAAATAATTGTAAAGCCCCATGATGCATCAGCTGAGCAAGATCTACATATTAGGGTTGCACCGGATAATACTTTTTTATATTTGTCTGGAGCCAGATACCTACATCACTTGTAATAAATTTGTGTTACTGAACATTTTGCATAACTTCTAAATAATATACCTATATTCATATTAGTTTTTTTTTAATAATTTTATTCACCTTGATTATTGTTTTAAATTCTAATACTGAAGGAGTAAAAGTTTAACAGCATTTTTTAACAGACAACGGACTGCTTCTGATCTAGATCTTTAGACTAGATTCTAGAATATTCTAGATCTATATTATCTAGATCTACCGCTCAACAAGGCTCTACTTACACGGGGTACACTATTCTGCCTCAACAAGCACTCGGGTGGAAATGATCACTTTGAGGAAGTGATTAGGCCAAACGAATAGTAAAACAAAACTCCTATGGCTTCTATGGGAGTGTCTAAGGGAATGCGAGAGCTTTCCCATTGCAGTGCACAGTCAGTGCGGAGTTGAAAGAGAGCTTCCATGTCTCTGTCAATAATCCATACACCGTTCCTCAAGGGACCATTACACTAATGTCGAGTCCCGATGGTTAGCTTGGTAAAACATAGGAAAATGGTGGGGTTCCCGATGTGCTCGGCCTTCTGCCATGTATTTTATTTATTGTATTCTAGCCCATGCGCCCGGAGTGTCAGATTCATCGGAAATACAAATAGCAATATATCAGAATCTTAGATCTAGATTCAACATACTTAACATAGTCATAGCCATAGCATAGCCTATGTCGACAGTCATGGCACAGGCATTGACCTCTTCCAGACAGAACAGTTTCATGAGTTTGTAAATGTAAGTTTGTTCAAGCAGTCTTACAGTACAAATTACTACATGTAGCTATGCGAAATTCCCGGATGTTGACAGTTTTCGACTCGCGGGAAAAGTGGCGACGCCATTTTTCATGTTTATATTTATTAAATTAAGGGTGCTATTGATTTAAACTAAACAATGAAGAACCAGTCAGTATATGAAGCATTTTAGACTAGTTTTTTTATTTGTGAATATTTTTTTTACAATAATTAAAAAAAAAATTAATGAAATTAAAAAAAAAAGTGTTTTTTTTTTATTTGGCCGAACTTTCGTAAAAAGTTCGTCATTTTGTAGATCTAATACGTGCTTCAGGTTGTTTTGTCATTTAAAAAGTTTGTTTATTCTGGAAGATAATTTAAATGGCCGTAAGTTGAGCAAATTTCATTGTAATATGTTGGTATATGCGATTTTTGTCTAAATTCCTGTGAGGCAACAAATCATGACAAATGTGACTTTTTTTAAAAAATGGCGGCAATGGATCAGACCTCGAGGTTTTTCAGTTTTGGCAAATGATTGCATCCAAAAACCATTTTGTCAAATAATATTTTGAATTAGTCATGTTACACGTGCATTTTCTTATTAATTTAATTTATTCTGCTTCCTATATAGCCGGTTATGTCTTTTCTATTAGCATTTTGCTCAAGCATGTTACATGTTAAAAGGTGAAAAAAAAATCAATTTATCATTACGGTCACGTGACAACAATGAACTATTTTTAGCCTTTTTGTCTGTAGTCAAGTGTAAACATTTAGAATCTAGTCTAGAGTCTAGATCTATTTAAGTATTTACATTTCGTAATGAAATAGTGATATCTAGATCTAGATGTCTAGAGTCTAGATCTATATGTGAATTTTAGATCTGCTTAGTTAGATCTTGATCTAGATCTAAATGTTTTTGAATCAAATTACTGCACAAACAAAATCTAGATCTAGACTCTATACTAGACTTGACTAGACATTTCTAGATTAACTATTTTACTCTATTGAATTTGATTTGATAGATCATGAATAGATTAGTGACTTACTTAGTCTTGATTAGATCTACACTACTAAAATCTACTTTATCAAAGTTTATCTATATCAATATCATTAGTCTAAGTTAGTCATTATAATTTATATGTTATAATGTTATATCTAATCAGACTAATCTATAATCTATATCTACTAATGATCTAATAATCTAAGTCTAAATCTAATTATCTAATTACTTGATCTAAAATAATCTAATCTAATTCATTGGCTATATTATACTTATAGAATAATATAGATTATAGATCTATTATTTATTTATTTAGACTTTCTAGAATATAGATCTATATTATATATATATAGACTCTAGTTCTATATAATACATACTAGATCTATATAGATCTAGCTAGATGTCTTTAAAAAACTAGATCTATTAGTATTACTATTATTTAATTTAGAACAATTTGTCTATAAAATTTTAAATAATATTACACTAATTACAGTTCTAATACAGACCCAGCCCAGTCTATTTTACTGACTCTTATTTCTATTATATCTACTCTGACTATATTTATATTTTATACTACTCAACTACTGTATTAACTAAATTATGTATTAAAGTAGATCTTATCTAACTACATAAAGAAGGCCTATCTATATCTAGTTAGTTAGAATTCTATACTAGATTGACTAGATGTAGACTACTTTAGATCAGTAGATCTGATTAATTTTATTTAAGACAGTTTGATTGCTTTATCCTGTAATCTTAATTAATATTCATATTAGAATTAGATATTGGCTCTAATATATCTATATTAGTATGGATGGCTGCCTGGTCGTGCGGTTTGCACGCTGGACTGTCGTTCAGATTTATCGATGGTCCCGGGTTCAAACCCTGCCCGCTTCCATCCCCCATCGTCCTGCGGGAGGTTTGGACTAGGAAGTAATTATCTTCAACTCTGAAGGAACATCCGAAACATGTAAAACATTTTAGTATATATTCCATTCAATATATCTAGATAGATTGATTAGAATTTTTTTATTTTTACATTTTACATTTTTACATATATGTTAATCATTCTGATTGCTATGATTATTATCATACTAATGCTATATGAGTATGATAGAAGTGATGATATAGCAGCACATAATGATCATCGTGTCACCCAGGCCATTGATATATATATATATATATATATATACAGGGCTTTTTTTTTTTTTTTGACAGTACACATTGGTACGGCATACCAGCACCTTTTTTTTGACTATTTAATTCTATGATTAATATAGGCTACTTAAATTTTATATAATTTCTATAGATTGTAATTTAATGTTTATCTAATTACTAGATGGTCTAGAGCTACAATAGAATCAACTTCAATGTTTACCTAATTACTAGATCTACAATACAATCTACTATCAATTATTTCTCAAGAATTATTTTAAGATTTTCCATTGGATTATTCACTTACGCACCTATACTCTTTAACTGATATCATGCCAAGACAAAGAAAAAGAAAGCTTTCATCCTGTACAAATATTGAAGACACTATTTTCTACAAATTTCTTTATGAAAATTTTAATTATTCTGAACTTACACCTGATGACAATAATAAACTATGCCTAAAAGGACATGTCCTCCTAATTTATCTGCAAAATCACTCCTCTCAAACATCCACAGCTGAAAGTGTTGCTTCAATTTTTGGATTCCCATTTAATCCATGTTTGATTTCAAAAGTTCGTTATTTAATTCAATGCACCCTTGGAAAGTATAAAAATAATATAACAAAATATTTGTCTGAAATTCAAAACATTTGCTGTCAAATTTTTTATCAGTTACCTACCACAACTGCTTCTAACCCTGATTTAACTCCAACAAAAGTTATACAGCAAACTGAAATAAATCCTGTTTCATCAAATTTAAGAAGCAATGATGAATTAACCCCTCGCAGAAGACATTTAAAAAGACGACTTTCTTTTGTGTCCCAGGCAAGAAGTGAAGACAAGAATAAATATAGGAAAAAAATATGTTTATTAAAATCTCAAATCAATTCTCAGCCTAACCTTATTAAAAATCTTAGACGGTCTGTTCACCGAAAAAATGAGAGAATTAATAGGTTATTAAAAAAATTGCATGAATATGAAATTGCTTCTGGCAAACAAAGTTTTTTAAAATGTAAAAAATGTATTTTGCAAACAAAAAAACATCAAGAGATATTAAAAAAAATGAAATCATCTTTCAATAAAGAATTGGCTGTGAAGGACGCAATCATAACATCCCTTCAAAGTGATAAACTACATCTTGAAGATGAACTTAAAGAATTAAAAGAAAATAAAGCTAGGTCCCTTAAAAAAAATAAGAAAATGTATGATGTTATGACAAGATTAATGTTTTTTAATTGTATTTTATACCAAGCCCCAACCTCTTCCATCTCCCCTATAGTTAGTAGTTTATCACAGAGATTGGGTGTGCTTCTTGATTGTGTCCCTCACAGAACATCAGTAGACAACTTTGTAAGAGAACTTGGTGTTATTTCAGACCTACAAGCCGCTGAAGTTGCCATGAAAACACCACATCTAACTCTTGGGTTTGATGCCACAACCCAAGAGGGTGTTCTTGTCAATTCAGTACATCTCACCACTCCAACTGATACTTTTGTTATAGCTTTAGATCAGTTGAGTGGTGGGAGGGCTGAGGACTATGAAAAACACTTAATTGAATCTATAAAAAATTTAGCATATGTTTATTCTGATTTCCATAAGATAGAGTTTTCCACTAGTTATAATCAAATTATCAAAAATATTTCCAACACTATGTCAGACCGGGCATCAGTAAATCATGCTTCCATAGTTAAATTAAATGCATTATGGGGTAAAACCTTAAATGAACTTAATTGCCACCTGCACCCACTTGATAGTATTTCAAAAGGCTGCAGGTTGGCACTTAAGTCCCTGCAGACAGAAAGGAGCAGCCTTATTGGGAGTGACTGCATAGCAGGCAACATTGTCTTACAAATAGACAAACTCAGATATCGAGATGGAAAGGGTGACCCCAAAAATTTTATTTCCTTTCTACTAAATGAAAACTTACCCAAGGGCCTTATTCCACGGTATAGGGGAAATCGTTTGCACGTTTTTTTTCATACATGTGGAATATTGGTCCTTCATTATGACCAAATATTATCATTTTTAAAATCCCCTGCCCTTTCCTCTGGATCGCTGATAAGTTGCCTGCACAGTGACCTCAATAGTGAAACTGGGAAGAAACAACTTTTTGTTATGGGTGTGGTAGGGAAACTGTTGACAAGCCCTTGGATGAAAAAATTTTACATTGCGCCTGGTGCGCAAGCTGTTTCTCATCTTGGGGCTGTCACAGTCATTAAAGAAGTTCTAGCCCAAGTAGATCAATGCCTTAGTAATCCCTTTAGTATTTTCACAAGAAACCTAGACTTCTTTGGTGAAATCCTTGATGTTAATGATCCCATACTGGAGGTTCTTTTGCTCTGCCCTCAAGATAAGGAAGTTGAAAACATGATAAAAGCTAGTCTGTCTTCTATTGCAGAAACTATCAATAGGCAGTATAAAAGGTATCTTAGTATGAATGTGTCTGATCTGATGAGCACCCAGACAGAATCTGCTAGGCTACATAACATGGATTCTGAAGAGGTGATTGGCATGTTTAGTGCAGCCAAGAAAAAAGCACCAAATGCAACGATGTGCTACATGTCCTCTAGAATCCGTTCCCTAAAGAACAGAACTGTAGCCTATCTAGATTCTCTGAGTGTCTCAGATATGACTGAAAGGGTGACTTGGGCCATTGGTGTCTCTCGCAGTAGGAGGCAGGCTAATCGAGTGAGGACGTCAGAGGTGACTAAGGAGATTGCTCTGAGGGCGGAGCAAAAAAACCAGGAGACAGAACAGAAAGAAAGAAAGAAAATTGAAAAACTTTTAAGACAAGACAATTACATTGACAAGATTAAGGAACTGATTACTAACGTGACTGAACAGACTTGGATGGATGTGCAGGAATTGTTATCTGGAAATGTTATTGACAGGTTGATCTGTCACTATTGGTACAGTGCAGGCCCTGTATTATATAGTGGCAGGGTAAAGGGACTTAAAAAAGGAATGAAAGATGTATATTTGGTAAAATATTGGCTGGATGATGAGGATGAGAGTAGAGGGGTTGACTATGACATGAGCAAGTATCAGCTTGCCTGTGACATACTGTTCAAAGACTTGACATTACTGTAGAATAGTATTTGTTAACATCAAGGATTTTTCCCTACCCATTGACAAAAATGTTCCAGTTTCACTTCTGTCTGACTAACAGGGATTCTTTATAATTGGGTGGTAAAACAATGCACATAATAATATAACACACTAATAAATCTGTTAGCTAATCATCAGTGACTAATACATTTCACTAAAATAAATACTTTTATAAAATTTTCAAACTGTAAAGTTTATGTCATTAATTTTAAACATATTCTATACTATTATAAAATTAACTAGAGGTAAACATAGTCTTAATCCTTTTATACTATTTTTTTTAAGCTTTGAAATATTTAAAATAAAATAGTACCTTAATAAAAAAAAATATGTAAATAAAACTATCCAATTATGAAGAATGATCATTAAATATTTTATTTTTTTTTTGTTGTTGTTTTCAACAGAAAAGTAAATCCCCTATTTCTGTAAATTTGTAACAAAACATTTGTGTTGGGATTTTTTTTGATAATTTGATTATTATTCATTTTCTTCATGCAACTATAATTTTTAAAATTATAAAACCTACATATTGTTTAAATTTGTTTTCCCATTGCATCATATGTAATACTGCAAAGTTTAAAATTAATAATGCTACCTTATAAGTGTTTCTCTAGTCCTCCCAGTAGATCTGAAATAACACCAGTTGTTGTCTACTTGTACTTCACATTTTTTTTTATTGCGCTTTTTTTTCTAACACACTATTTTGTTTTATATCATCTAATTAAATAATTATCAAATTTAATAAAGCCAATTAACTATTTTTCTTAGCTATTTTTACTATACGTGGTACATCATCACTTTTTATATACTGTTCCATTTTAAAATTGTATTGATGGTTCATAAACAATTAATTTAAATAATGTGTAATGTAAAGCCATAACTTAAAATTAAAATATTTAATAATTTTTATAAATAATAATATTATTAGTTTTATAAAGTTGTCTTCACTTCAAGTTTGTGACTGTAAAGATATGCAAACTTTCCTTTTTATATTCATGTGTACCATTCAATATTAAGTTTTTTCAAACACAAATCATCATATTTCCTATTAACCTTTTATCTCTCAAACATTTAACTATCATAAAAAAACAACACTTTTTTTCCAATCCATTTATCATTAACCCTTCATTAAATTACACATTTAACCCTTCATAAATTCCCACATGTGCCTTATACTTTCATGATGTCCTTCAACTACTTGCATGTCATCAGAGTTCCTTCGGCACCATTTACTTCATCGTCATCCATTACATAATAACTTGCATGTCATCAGAGTCACTACTGCACCAACAAATAAGCCACCATTGACTTCATCATCATTATGTGCTGCTTACTTGCATGATATCTGCTTTGCTACGCTTGTAACAAAAAGAAGCCACCATTTACTTTATCGTCATCCAGTACACACAAACTTGCATGTCATCAGAGTCACTACGGCATCAACAAATAAACCACCATTGACTTCATCATCATTCTATGCTGCTTACTTGCATGATATCTGCTTTTCTATGCTACTAACACACAGAAGCCACCATTCATTTTATCGTCATTCAGTACTGGCTAATTTGCATGTCATCAGAGTCACTACGGCATCAACAAATAAACCACCATTGACTTCATCATCATTCTATGCTGCTTACTTGCATGATATCTGCTTTTCTATGCTACTAACACACAGAAGCCACCATTCATTTTATCGTCATTCAGTACTGACTAATTTGCATGTCATCAGAGTCACTACGGCATCAACAAATAAACCACCATTGACTTCATCATCATTCTATGCTGCTTACTTGCATGATATCTGCTTTTCTATGCTACTAACACACAGAAGCCACCATTCATTTTATCGTCATTCAGTACTGACTAATTTGCATGTCATCAGAGTCACTACGGCATCAACAAATAAACCACCATTGACTTCATCATCATTCTATGCTGCTTACTTGCATGATATCTGCTTTTCTATGCTACTAACACACAGAAGCCACCATTCATTTTATCGTCATTCAGTACTGACTAATTTGCATGTCGAGTCCCTATGTCATTAACAAATAAACCACCATGGGCTTCATCATCAGTTGGTCGAACTTAATTTCTATGTTATCGCATTCATCATCTACGTTATCGGCACAAATCCAGCAATCGTTTATGCCTTGCCATCTTACCATGCTATACTTAAAAATTAACATCATATTATCAATTTCCAAGAAAAATGTATGTAAGTAATTAATTTTTTTTCTATACAAAATGATTTTAAGTTTTTATTTTTTTTTAAATATACATGAATCTAAAGATAAATTTGTTTATCACATCTAAAGTTTTATCTTTATCTTGGTGTTGTTTTTAGATGTGCTATAAAAATGAGTGAGATGGTATGCTTCATTGATTTCATTGTTAGGCCTAAATTTAATTGCATCAGAATTTTTACATTTCTGAATGGTTAGACTTATTTCAATAATCTAAATATCATTGGAAGGATCTTGACAAGTAACATTTAATATAAAAAAAAATATTATAATGCCATGTTGAAATATAAAAAAAAATTATTTAAATTTTATGAAAATGAATATAATTTTATTCACTTTGATTTATTTTGTTCATTATGTTGGTAACAGTATATATGGTTCTTAGTGGTGTGATAAAGATTAGCAAAGTGTCACGCATTTTCGTTCAATTTTAAGAAAACCTCACTTAGTGTTGAGTGAAAACGCGTTAAAAAAAATTGTAAAAAATTAACCGTTTGGCATATAGCAATATTCTATATATCATTGGAAAGCTCAGGATAAGTGCTTCACTTATCTGTTATCAACATTTTGTTAAAATAGAAAGATAAGAACATTTTATTACAAAAATAAATAATGAGAACCTCATATTGAGTTGGTTAAAATTAAAAAAAAAATATATATATAAATAAACTGTATAAAAAAAATAAATACATTTATTAAGCACACCCTAAGCTTTATTTTGATATATAGATTATAGCAATGTGATAAAAAGTAGCGAAATGGTACACATTTTTGTTCATTTTTTCAGAAAATCTTGTGCCATGGTTTCCCATTGCTTCAATGTTAAGTGAAAACGCGTCAAAATTGTGTGTATTTTTTTATCTATTGGACCCATAATAACATTCTATACCTCATTGGAAAGCTCAGAACAAGATCTTTAATAATTTATTATCCAATTTAAAAAAAAAAAAATTTCAAAAATTTTGTCACATACCTACTACATGCCTACTACTCAGTACTAGGCCCTAGGCTAGCGTCTAATCTAAAGTCTAAAGACTAAGACACTAAGACTAAGTGAAAGTCTATATAGTTAGAGTTCAAAGAATGATTCTGTATTATAATTAGTGTATAATACTGTAGAGTAGTGTATCAGTATGTACTATGACAGACTATATCACACTAGAGTAGATCTGTATGTGTCTCTGTGTGTAATGTCACAAATGTGTACACACTGTCAGACTGTCACTGTTAGTGACTGTTATAAGTAAGTAACTCACACAACTGTCTCAACTCAGTGTATTCATGATTCACCTCACCTCAAGTTGAGGCTCAACTCTTTTGACAATAACACAGCTCTGCTTACCCGTCTTGTATCTCTTTTTAAAATATCTTTCAATTACTGAAGGTGGTTTATCATTATGATTAGATCTATGTGGCAGTGGTGATTCAAAATCGGACTCAATCATTATATAGCAGTGTAAGATCTAAAAGTTAGTTACATAGACGTCTGCTGTTTTGGCTATCAATACTCAAGAATAATATTAGTTTTCCATCATACTATTGATACGCCAAGAATATCAAAGCTGATGACGATGTGGAACTAACATAAATGATAAATAGAGCATAGATTCTAGATTAAAAGGTAATCATTTTAATTATCGATAATTTATTTAATATGTTCTAGATCTACGGTGACCAGACACCTCATCTTACGAAACATTTCATCATTACATCATTATAGCAAATTCATCATCTAAGTTCAAAAAGAATTTTTTTTTTAACCAACGTTTTCCTGTTTGATATCTTTGGGCCTGTTCAGTAAATGTTTTTCTTTTTTGGAACCGTAGTACTAGTCTAGATTTTAGATATTCTCTAGTTGGAATAGACTTTACTTCCGGCAATAGCGGAAAATTCAAATAAAATATAGACTATAAGATCTCAATAGAGAAGAAGTAGAATCTAATCTAGAATCTAGATATAGACTAGGTCGTAGGTCTAGAACTAGCTAACTCTTAAAGATCTAGACTGATATTGATAAGATCTATTTACTCTATAGATCTAGAATACCCAGGCCTAGAGGTATAAAACTATTATTATAATTATTATAGATCTAGAAGATCTAGGAATCTAGAGGCAGTAGAGGATCATCATCATCTAGTCACTAGTGTCACTAGTGACAATCTAGTCATCTACTGATCTAGAAATCTAGAATAAAAAATAATCTGGACTCTAGACTATCTCTAGTAATCTAGTCTAGACTAGAGTCTAGATTATTTTTTTTTTTAAATTTCTAGGTCTAGATTTATAATGATAATCTAGATCTAGTCTCTATCTAATCTAGTAAATACTATACTAAATTATATTTATATTCATATAAAAAAAATAATAATATTCAAATATTCATTGGAATGGTGGATTCAAATTAAAATTTCAATAATTGAATAGAATTAAAAATATAAAAATGAATTTGAATATAAATTATAAATGAATAATAAAATAATTCAATTAGATCTATAATTGAAAATTGAATAATGATTAGATCTATATTGACAATTGACAGTCACAATCATTCACAATGTGAATGTCAATAGTGTGAATAGACGAATAGATCTATTTTTAGTAATTTTAGTATTTTTGTATCTATCATATCATTATCATATCTTCTACTAGTCTAACTTCTAGAGTAGTTTTATGCTATTCGGACACCTATACTATAATACTTATGTGCCCAAGTTTGACTTTGACAGCGCATTATTAAACAATGGTTCCATATACTATATAAATATAATATATAGAAAAGAAAATGAAGACAATCAAATGAAGTATCAAAATCCTTTTTAGTTTAAATCTAAGGAGAATAAGGATGACTACTTAGTCTTATATTTGTACCCCTAACCTATATTTGTTTTTATATTTAAGGTCAAAGAAGCCATGTGTTTTCATTTAATTCAGACAAATTTGACCCACCACATTATTTGATTCCGGACACCATTTTATAATTAATTTATTTATTTCTGACAGTCTCTATATTTAGGCATCAATAAACTCAGATTTTAATTCTATATCAACATTATTTCATTTTTAAAACTAAATTTTAAGATCCCCAGGCATAGCCCCTCACATATATTAAATAAAATCAAAAAGATGTTTTCAAATTATGCATAAATACGAATGCAAAAAATAAAAATATGAACACACTTATTCTACCTAAATTAGGTCACTGGAATACTGACATCTATACCGACTTTCAGACTTATTTTATGTTTGCATGATTAGATTTGTGTTGAATGTTTGTGTTTTTTGTTTATTAATTTAATAAATTTCTAATACAGATGATCTTTTGTAGTATAGTACAGGTTAGGATAGCCATTCTTGCCTAACTGAATCCTCTATATTCTCTATAGATATAAATCTAGATCTAAGCATTTAACTTCATTCAATGTACCAAGCTCACTCCAAACATTTGCCAATTTATTCTCTATAAAAAAAACAACAACAAACAAACAAATATAATACAAGAACATTAACAATGATGTCCAAAACTGGCTGTCTGAAATAAATTTTGATAAGAAAATCGTAATTTAATTCCGACACCCTATTAATTTTTTTTTGTATGGAATCAAACAACTTGGCTTATGAATCAATCAGCTCCAAAAACAAAATTATATTGCCGGACTCATTAGTATAAACTTAGCCAATCAAAAAATATAGTCTTAACCCTAGGAAGAGGTAAAGTCATCCTGGTAACATAGGAAAAAACAACATAAAAAAACAACTAAATGGAAGGAAATTGGGTCAGAATCATTTGAAAATGGACAAGCACATTATACTGTGCACTAGTTTTATAATAAATATTAAAATAATTATTTAATGACCACAAAATCAGCGAATGTCTGAATTCATGTAATGTCCGAATTAAATAAAAAGTCTTTTAAAACTTACTATAAATTTTCTATTATAATTATTTCTATTCTACTAATTCTATATAATATCTAGATTTTAGATCTAATAGACTCAGACGATTGTCATTTGATTTGTAACTGAGACTGACTAATCTACAAGTACTGAAGTAGTAGATCTAGCTGGGTGAAGTACAGACCAGACACTGCCGACACTGGCTCAGTGAGAGACTCAGTGAGTGTGACTGACTACAGTCTACAGTTATTTACACTAGTCACAGTGTTGACTGTTGGTTTATATTGAAAATTATTGTTCATATCTATCTAGACATAGATTCTAGACAATCTAGATCTGTTTAATAATACTGTTTTATTAAAATTAGTAAACTATATAAATAGTGTAGCAAAGTTGTAACAAAGCATTTAATAAACACTGACAGACTGACTTGGATCTATAAAGTAGAAAAGTTAAATAAAGTGACTAGTTAGCCGTACTGCTACTGTACTACTATTAATAGTATGTAATTCCTATTATATAATCTAGACTAGACTATTGATTCTAGACTCTAGTCAATCAAGAGTCTAGTGATGTCTAGTCTCTACTCTAGAATTATAAGAGTAAGACTGATAAAATTCTTTTAAAATAGATTTAGATCAAATCAGATCTAGTCAACTGTCTAAGTCTAGTCTTACTTTTTATAATCTAATATTAATAATTGAGTAAAGTTCGGGAAAATTAGAATCATGATTTTCTGTTAAATTTTTAAAAATATCTAGATCTATATACATTATTATTATTAATTATATATTCAAATATCAAAGAAAATTTAAAAAAAAAAAAAGGCTTTTAGATCTATTACTTCTAGATTTGAACAGAACTAAATAAATCTAGATCATAGTAGATAAGTAGATTTAGGATGAGCTCCAATCACCTCAGGGTGGCGCCTCGGTGGAAACGGCCCAAAGGGGTGTCAGGCGGGCAAAGAACAAGAGCCAACTTAGCCTCCAGTAGGTTACCAGCAATCTAACATTGCGTGTGTGGTGAGGATGTAAGAAAGGTTCTCTAATACAATCCCATCCATTGGACTGTTCCCCATCATGGTCACCCCATGAAAAGCATCAGTAAATTACAGATATTAGGAGTGTTCCCTCATGGGCTCGGCCCCTGGCCTTAGCATAACTTGGGTTGTTGATTCAAGGAGTCGTGTCTCATGAAAACAGGTGTGAATAAATGATCTCTTTGTTGATGTTGGCCTCATGACAGGGACGCCGCTGCAGAGCCAAAAAAAAGCCTTCTCCGGGTCAAAGGGTCATAAAAGAGAAATTTCTTTGACGAGATCTAGTGACACTAATTTAGTACAGTAATTATTAGTGATCTTAAATTTATTTAAAGTTGTGTCAATCTTAGAATGATTATTATTGTCTATGACTGCAGCAGCTATGGATGTTAATGATGAAAATGCTCCTCCAGAAGTGCAAGTCAAGCACCATTCTTCTAGTTCTAGTAACGCAAATCGATCGTCACCATTGAAGCTGCTAAATGATGCTAAAAGATTGTCAAGTCAGCAAGTAATTTTAAGTCAAATTTTATCTTCCAACAATAGCCACATATTCTCGATTCCTGATTTAGCACATTAGGAGTCCATATTTATTTTGTTTTACCTGATATTACCAAGGCCATACCATTTAATTAATCAAATTGGTTTAATAAAGATTAGAATAATGTGTGTAACTGAAATAGTTGACCTTTATCATACTCTTGAAATGTAGTTTACTTTTATCAAAATGAAATTTGTTTTATTTTTTTCTTAAATTAATATTTAACAGAAACAGAAATTTTCCCCTGAGAAAGTAACTCCAGTTTCTTCACCCTATATGTTTATCCGCGAACTTGATTCAGCAGAAAGGTGGATTGAACGAACAAGTGTCGTGACAAAAAAAGACCATGTTGACAATCTTGAAAATGCCAAAATTATTTTACAAGAGCTTGTTGGAAAGCTTCCTGTAGAATCTTTTGAAAATGACTGGTAATGTATTGGTTATAATTAGCTAGTTCTCAGGTTTTATATTATTGATTTATTAATTATTATTGTTAAATTGCTACCGGTATTAGATTTTATTGAACATAATTTAAAATTTCTAAATAACATATATATATATATTTTTAGTTCAATATTAATTATTAGCGTTTTAGTATTTGCTTTGTAGGCATTCTTATATTAAATGTTACCATTTGATCTTTTGTTTTTAGGATCCATGAAGCTGTATCTGATAATGTCACAAAAGCTGAACAAAGAAATAATTTGCCAGTTAAGCCAAAGACTTCATCTGAAATAGATGAGTTAGCTTGCTTGTTGAATGGACTAGAAATATCTCCCGATTTGTCTTTGGTTTCTGAATCACTCAGTGCTACCATGCTGGATCATTTCCTTGTGGGCAGTGAAACTGAAGAGTTGAAGAGTGTGGTTCAAACCACTATTGATAAAGAAAAATATACAAATCTACATGCTCAGGTTGCTGAATCACATGATTTGGCTAAAACCTCTTTTGAAAAGGACAAGGATGGTGATGAGTTGTTTAAACTTCCTACACACACTACTGATTCACCAGTATTGGAGGAATGGACAGCACTAGAAGAAAAGTTTGATCCTTTAAAACCATATAATGAGATTGCCAATTCACCTGTTGTACCTAAACCTGCAATTAAAGAAGATTTAGTTGATACTTTAAAACTATGTGTTCAAAAGTGTGGAATTGAAGAAAACATTGATAATCCTTTTGAAACTCAAATGCAGATTGTCAATTCACCAGTTTTATCTAAACCTACTATTGAAGATGACATAGTTGACCCTTTTAAACCTCGTACGCAGGTGGCTAATTCACCCATTTTGACACAGCCTATTGAAGTAGACAAAGATGATCTTTTTAGACCTAGTGAACAGATTACTAATTCACCTGTTGTATCTAAACCAAAAAATGAAGTTGACACAATTGATCCTTTTAAACTTAGTATGCAGATGGCTAATTCACCTATTTTGTCACGAGCTATTGAAGAAGTGAAAGATAATTTTAAACCCTTTGAACAGATTGTCTATTCACCTAAACCTACCATTGAAGAGGACACAATTGATCCTTTTAAACCTCATATGCAGATGGTTAATTCACCTGTTTTGGGACAACCTTTGGAGGCAGGCAAAAGGGATCATTTGAAACCTCAAGAACCTGTTACCAATTCACCTGTTATTGATGATACAATTGAACCTTTTAAACCTCATATGCAGATGGCTAATTCACCTGTTTTGGGACAACCTTTGGAGGCAGGCAAAAGGGATCATTTGAAACCTCAAGAACCTGTTACCAATTCACCTGTTATTCCTAAACCTTCCATTGATGATACAATTGATCCTTTTAAACCTCAGATGCAGATGGCTAATTCACCTATTGGGGCAGGCAAAAGGGATCTTTTGAAATCATGTGAACCTATTGCACATTCACCTGTTGTTCCCAAACCTACCATTGAAGAGGACACAATTGATCCTTTTAAACCTCATATGCAGATGGTTAATTCACCTGTTTTTGGACAACCTTTGGAGGCAGGCAAAAGGGATCATTTGAAACCTCAAGAACCTGTTACCAATTCACCTGTTATTCCTAAACCTTCCATTGATGATACAATTGATCCTTTTAAACCTCAGATGCAGATGGCTAATTCACCTATTGGGGCAGGCAAAAGGGATCTTTTGAAATCATGTGAACCTATTGCACATTCACCTGTTGTTCCCAAACCTACCATTGAAGAGGACACAATTGATCCTTTTAAACCTCATATGCAGATGGTTAATTCACCTGTTTTTGGACAACCTTTGGAGGCAGGCAAAAGGGATCATTTGAAACCTCAAGAACCTGTTACCAATTCACCTGTTATTCCTAAACCTTCCATTGATGATACAATTGATCCTTTTAAACCTCAGATGCAGATGGCTAATTCACCTATTGGGGCAGGCAAAAGGGATCTTTTGAAATCGTGTGAACCTATTGCACATTCACCTGTTGTTCCCAAACCTACCATTGAAGAGGACACAATTGATCCTTTTAAACCTCATATGCAGATGGTTAATTCACCTGTTTTGGGACAACCTTTAGAAGCAGGCAAAAGGGATCTTTTGAAACCTCAAGAACCTGTTACCAATTCACCTGTTATTCCTAAACCTACCATTGATGATACAATTGATCCTTTTAAACCTCAGATGCAGATGGCTAATTCACCTATTGAAGCAGGCAAAAGGGATCTTTTGAAATCATGTGAACCTACCATTGAAGACAACACAATTGATCCTTTTAAACCTCATATGCAGATGGTTAATTCACCTGTTTTGGGACAACCTTTAGAAGCAGGCAAAAGGGATCTTTTGAAACCTCAAGAACCTGTTACCAATTCACCTGTTATTCCTAAACCTACCATTGATGACACAATTGATCCTTTTAAACCTCAGATGCAGATGGCTAATTCACCTATTGAGGTAGGCAAAAGGGATCTTTTGAAATCATGTGAACCTATTGCATATTCACCTGTTGTTCCCAAACCTACCACTGAAGAGGACACAATTGATCCTTTTAAACCTCGTATGCAGATGGTTAATTCACCTGTTTTGGGACAACCTTTTGAAGCAGGCAAAATGGGTCTTTTGAAATCATGTGAATCTATTGTCAATTCCCCTGTTGGTCCAAAGTCTACCATTGAAGATGCCACTATTGATCCTTTTAAACCTCGAATTCAGATGGCTAATTCACCTGTTTTGGCTCAACCTACAGAAGACAAAGGGTATCTTTCGAAACCTCAAGAACCTATTACCAATTCATCTCTTGTTCCTAAGCCTATTCTTGAAGATGATACTATTGATCCTTTTAAACCTTGTAAGCAGATGGCTAATTCCCCTGAAATAGATAAACCAGCTCTAGTAGAAAATGATCCCTTTAAACCACATATTCAGATGACTAATTCTCTTATTAGTAAACTTAAAACTGAGGACAGCAGAAATGAATTAGTACTAAATCACTCCCAACCCAGTTTTCAGTCAAATTCTCCAATTAATACCAATTCTTTAACTGTTCAGTCCAAAGAAAAAAATGACCATGACCTTTTGAGCTCTTCTGTTAGAATGGGCAGTGGTGACATTGTTGACAATTTGCCTGTCAAAGGTCAGTCTGATAGTGTGTCAACTAGTGAACTGTGTCTAGCAGACCAGACTTGTAAATCCACTTCTGAGTGTGTTGTCCAAACAAACATGGGTTGTTGTGATACAACATTGAGGAAGCACAGTTCTGATGACAAAATCTCCACTGGCAGTCAGTTTTGTAATACTACTGATACACAGAAACTGGAGTGTGTAGCCACTGACTCTTTGAGCCAGTGTACACTGGATGGAAGTTTTTATAGTGCACTTGCTAAGGATCACACTGCTGATGCACATACAAAGGGCTCTCTCTATGACAGTGTTTGCCTTGAAGGAAAACAACTTAATGGCTGTTTTAACAATCAACACTTTGATGATGGGAAGATAAACTCATTGAATACAATTGAACATGTTAAGGATAGTTTGCAATCACCCTTCAGTGTACATAATGAGGATCCATTAATAAAAAAATTGCAAATAACTGATTCTCCTTTGACGATAAAAGATACGACCACTCAGAATGTTTCTTTGACATCAGAGTTCACAGGTAGCCAAAATGATTCTGTGTGTCATTCTGGTACAGTTGAAAAAATCAATCAGGTATCCCCTTCTGTTATTGAATCTTATGTGAAATCAAAGAATGGTACAGACAACTCTAAGTTGGACTGTGCTGCTCTTGTGTCTTCATATGATTTATGTGCCAAACCAAAAGACATTTCAACAGACTTTCTTATAAGTTCTACTGTATCCACCAAGCAAGACAATTCAATTGTCTCATGCAACACTGTCGTAGCCTCAGACAAAATAGTTGCACTGTCTCCTCAAAAAGATGAACTTAAAGCTAACAAAAATACTTTCATCCATCCAGCTGTAAGCGAAGATTTTGGAGAACATGAACAGTTTGTTCCTGCAACAGATGGTAAGGCATTTCATATAAATTTTATAGAAATGCTTAAAGTTTTTAATTATTAAAAGCTATAATCAGCATAAATACCTTAATTGGAAGGAAGATAGAAAAAGGCATCTAATTAAACCCTTTTTTTTTTTTAATAACGAACACCTTTTCCAGTAAGTTGAAACACAAACTTTTCTATATACTTGTCTATTGGTATTTGTATTTCCCACTGAAAATATATTTGGATTTGTGTCAGATTTGGCTTGCCTTGCATTTTACCATAATATATCTTTTAGATCTTGCTTACAACTTGGTCTTTATTTGATTGCCATGAAAAACCTTTTACATTTGTGTTCTCTCAAGAATCTTTTTTTTTTTTTTAGCTTTGTTTGATCCAAAGTTTTTTGATATGCTTGAACAGGCATCTAATTCCAAGGTTAGTGCAATGTTGACCAAAAATAAATAATAAGTAGTATTGTATTATTTTTGTCTCTTGAAGTTTTTACAAAGCTATTCTGTTAAATGTTTAGGAAGGCATTTCAAGAAGAGGTTCTGTTCTAATGAAGTTTGACCCTTTGATGAAAAGTGATCCAGTACAAGACAAGATTGACATTGTTCAAAGTGAGTGTACCAGTATTATAGTGAATGATTTAGAGAATGTTTAGTGGCAGCTATCATATTTATAAACATTTAAATCATTTCTGAAATTGACGGCTCGCCTTAGCTTTACCACAAACATATGATAGTTTGTACCATGTGGTGCTTACTTAATGCTTACACATAACAATACACACAAACTCACACTTTAATCACATTTGCAAAAAAAAGTTTTTTACCATTGTTTTAAAATAGGTTAATTTGTATATGCATAAATATACTTTACATAATATTTAACTTAAAACAAAACAGTGGGTACATTTTTTGAAGACCCAAAATAGCACATGCACCTATTTCAAACACTAGGAAGACAATGGTGCTATACAAAAGCAATATAGCAGCTTTTTTTTCTTTCTTGGGGCACTTATTATTGAGTCTTATGATTGTTTTACAATATGGTAAAGCATTAGGGATCTTTTCATTACCTTGTGTTATAGTTAGTCACTAAACAGTCACCAATTTATTTTTTTCTTGTATATTGATTATCTTGTTAATAAATTCTGTTCTACGTTAAATAATTTCATCTTATAAACTCTTGAACTCATACACATTCTTCTACTATACTTCGTATATATATAATTTATAATGATACCTAAAGTTGTAATGCTTTGTTTGGGTTTGGTGTAATGCACAAATTGTTAGACAAATTTCCTTACGAACAATAAAGATTATTATTATATATATATATATATTATTATATATTTTTATGACTTATGAGCATAATTTGTTATTGACCATTCTTAATGAATTCGTTTGTTGAAGATAATGTACAGAAACCTGGACATACTTCAGACATATTTAGCACATCCAAAAATCTTGGCGTGTAAGTTCAATTGAATTTTAAATGAACATAATTTCTTAATAATTCTCAAAATCTCTAGTAACATTATATTTTAGTAGTTCCTAATTTTAATAATACCGGCAATAAATTAAAATAAATCCTTATTAATATAAATGAATGTATTTCTAGTTTTTGCTCTTGATCTGGTTATTTAAAAAATTCTTCAGGAGTTTTATGGATGAAAGCGCATGCCTATTTGGAACCCCTCCCCGTGTGGCTCGCAGACGTACACTGACTCGTAACATACACAACAACAGGGTGCAACCAATCTTTGAAGAGGCTGCTCCAAATCAAATTGACATGATTCTGGCTCTGGATAATGAGCTAGATGACCTTGACACAGTAAATATTATCTGCTCTTTAGTTATGCTTTCTAGATTGAATTCAATCATTATATAAATGTTGTCAAGTGTAAATGAATAGGCAAAATGAGATCTCTGCCAATTTTGATTTAATTTGTTTAGGATTCTCTTACAAATTTTTCTAAGCAAATCTTATTAATTGTTAATGTTTAGTCTCCTAAGGGCTACTGGAAAAGTTATATTTTTTTTTAATTCATAGTCATTTCTAGATAGACTAGAAAGAATATATGTACTAAATGTAATATTTATATGTGTATGTTTGTATATAATGTATGTATGTGGGTTTTAGTTATTGCTCATGAATGCAAATTTCAAGGCTAAGTTGAAAACCTGAAAATAAGATTCAACTTTTACAATGGAAAGTTACTACTAAATCATATGTGTATTGATCTGTTTTGTAGTTGAGGTTGTTCTTTAGTGTTAGTAGCAGGCTTGTATTCAGCTTATTATTAAATCTCTTTGCAGGTAATGCATGATAACTTGCTTACTACTAAAACAGAAGGAGCTAAACTTGTTGACATTGGAGAGGTAAATGATTCTTATCTGCTATGTGTTAACACATTTTTAAAGATATTTCAATATTGTTGCTTAATTTGTTATTTAGTAAAAAGTAAGTCTATTTGTTTTGAAAATGTCACTCAGAGTAATAAGTAGATCATATTTTCTAAAAGTAATAGTGTTGATACAAGGGTTAAAGTATTCCAATTTGTGTTGTTTACTTAGTAAAATATATTTACTTTTGCTAAAGTAGTTGTTCTTTGAATAGATTCCAAAGTATACAGAAAGTGAAATGCAACAAATTCGAGCTCAATTAGCTTTGCATTTTCAAGATCTCATGTTAAAGAAGGACAAGGAGTTTCAGGAGAAATTAAAACAGCAAGAGGATCTTCTGAATGAAGAGAAAAATAAAGCCAAAGTGGCATATGATGCTTTAAAAAAGAAAAACAAAGTTTTACAGGGAAAGCTGCGAAGTTTCGAGTAAGCATTGGTTTTTTTTTGTTTTTTTTTTTAAATATTCTTAATGTATTTTAAAATGTGCTTGTTCATACAAGAATGTATCTCTATATAAGCCTCCTGATGTGTGTTGTTTTAGTTTTAACAAAATATGTTTTATTTCCTCAGTGAGTTAATGAAAGAATACACTGACATCATTACACAGATCACAAGTAAGTAACACTGTTTAGAAAACCATCTTTATACATTAAGTCACATAGAGGAGAAACTAATTGTAATGTTGCTTGCATTCAAGTTCTCTTGTTGCTATGTGCACCTGTTTTTTTGGCATGGACTTTTCTTTGGGTCTTGTATGTGTGTTTCTTTGCAGCAGTCTCTTTCAAAAGTCTGTTTCAGAAGCCATTTGCTGCTTGCTGTATTCCTCTATGCCCATGAGGGCAAACTGACACCTGCGTTGGTCTTTAAATTGCTTATGGTGGGCATCTCCATTACTTTGTCTTCCTGTAAGCTGACCCCCAACTGGGATTTTTAATTTCTGGATCTGAGTCCACCCAGCCCTAATGGGAAAAGTAAAGGCAGTTGTGCTGGCCACATGCTATTCTTGTGGGCCACCTTTACATCATCTGCCCTATTGATTGCAAGATCTGAAAAGGGAACTTTGCTTTTTTTTTTTTCTTTATTCAGGTCTTAGCCAGACTGTTACTATTTAAAACAGCTTAAATAAATCATCCCTTCACCTTATAGACAGCTGACAAACACCATAAGTGCATTTTGGATTGTCTTTATATCTGATGATAGCCTTATGTATTTTGGGAAATTAATATGAATATCCAGTTTCAGATCTGTTTTCATAGTTCAAACTTTCATTTCAAATGTATTTCTAGCTGAAAAAGAAAAGATTGTGTCTGAACAAGAGAAACAAGCCATTGAACTGGTAGAGCTTCAGAAATCTAATGGTCAGGTAGGAATAGAATTTATTTAAATATTTTTGTTAATAATTATTTATGTTTATGCATTCAGAACATTTTTGAATTTTTAAAAATTGTATATCTGTATGTCCAAGTTTTAAACTTCTATTTAAAAATGTTTTGTATAGATTCTGGAAGATAACAAAGCCTTGGAGAAGTCTTTTGCTGACTTGTATCATCGCTATGAAAAGTTGAAAGAGACTCTAGACAAGGCTGCAGAGGTATGTTCTTTGTCCTCTCAATCTACAGAGCTAATTTTTTAAAATATAGTATTACAAAGTTATGGTCTTGTTTTGGACTTTGACTATGAACTCACCAAACTATTGAACAAAAAGTGTTGGAACTTCATGAATGAACTCACTTAACTCTGGCATCCAATAGACACCTTAAACTTCCCCAAGGTGAGAGACTTTTCCTCTTTCACCACCCCCTACATATTTTCCATTGTCCAATGAAATAAACCAAGGGGTATCCAATGTATATCATTGCATGTCTGTACACCAGGGCCGAATGGCTCACTTTTTAGTTATTAACTCTTTCTCTCCGTAATTATTTTTCCACGTTTTGGAAGGAATTCTTCATTTTGCTCATTACTATTTCACTACCCCTGTTATGATTGGGCTTCAATAGCATTGTTGTTTGTTATCAGAAAATGTTTTATTTGGTATAGAATTAAAGGGAAATGCATGCCCTTTTTTATATAAATCAAAGTCAAGTTTAAAAAAGTAAACATTAATTTAATTTAATGAGGTCAAAATCAACGATGGTATTGTCAATTAGGAGAGAAAGAGATATTTGAAATTTTAGATTATGTTCCTAAATAAGAAATCACATTGGTTAGATTAGAAATCATGAATCAATTGTGCAATGTAAAATTATTGACTTATAGCTTGTTCTTTTCCATTCCTAGATTGTCACTTGTATAATTTTTAGAGAATTAGATAATTTTATTTCGTTATAATATAATTTTGATTTCAAAAGGACAAAATAATTCTTTGAAGATCTACTATTTATGTCAAATAAAAAGTCATATTTGTCCACATCAATTAGAAATTATTTTATTTTATATACTTAAATTTATGATTTTTGTTGTCAAGAATTATGAATTTAAAAATTTGTAGAATTTAACAGGAATAGCTAGTCATATTTACTTGATTTTCTTTTTTCAATTGTCACTTTTAAACTTGTAATAAAATTTAGGCAAATAATGTTTTAAAAAAAATTTTTTTTTTTTTGTAATAGTTTATTCACATTACTATTTGCTATTACATCAGTTTTATTGACAGATTAAAAACCAATGTAGTCTTGTACAAAATGTTTACTTACTGTGCCCATATGTTTTAGAATGAAAAGATTCTCAAGAAAGCTGCTGAGACAGCACAAGAAAAGTACAAGTCAGTCAAGGAAACCAATAAGAAACTGAAAACAATGGCGGAAGAAAAAATAGCAGAGTGAGTTCAGTTTATTGTAATTGTTTGATGTAGCAGCAATCTCATGTTCATCATATCTTACTATTCTGATTGTGCATGAAAAGGAGGTTTTTGTTTTTAATCTTTGAGTTGCTTTTTCTATTTATTTCTGAGTAGACATAAAAAAAGATTTATTTTAAAATCATTTTAAAGTTTAAATTGAATTTAATACTTTGTATGAATATGAAAATTTTTACTATGATATATGAGAGTAAACCTTTTAAAATTGTGTTTACTAAATGGTTTTTATTATATTTTTTTTTTATTAGTCTGCTCTACACTAATTTTTATTGTGTGAATCAGGAAAAAAAAAATCTTACATTTTGTTTTGTGATAAAAATTGTTAGACATTGCATTGAAACTGAAGTCCATTATGAACAAATACCAGTTTCTAATCAACTAAATTATTATTATTATTTTACTTTTTAAATGAACAGAGCTGAAGACAAATTTGAAAAACTGTCAAGTTCTTCCAAAGCAGAAATAACAAGGCTAGAGGCGTCTTTAAAAAAGAATAGTGCACAAATTCAAACTCTAGAATCTATCCTGGAGAGAAAGGTTAGTAACTACTACCCCTTAATACCATCAGTTTAACTCAAATGGTTGTGATCTACTTGTTTATACAATTAGAGGCAAGGCAAAGTATGAAGCATTCATAGGGACAAAATATAGTCTACAGAAGTTTCAAACATAAACACAAAAAAAAATAATTATTTTTGAGTATGTAGTAAATTGAAGTAAATTGACCTTGTCATCATGTAAGGATTAATATTGAAATTGTTTTCTCATTGTGACTAATAATATCTACAATTTAGGTTAGAGTTTTTTATGATGCTAAAATATTCTGATTTTCTGGTTTCAGACTCAAGAAAATAAAGAGCTGACAGAACTTTGTGATTCTTTGATCAGTAAAGTCTCCCAGTAGTCCTTGACTGGTGCTTACTTTGTCACTTCTGTTGAAGCACTAGAATGTACATTGAACCTGTTAAAACACACTTATATTTATAAACACATTTATATTTCCAAGACTTTCTTTCAATATTTACTTTTCTATTCTATCATCTGCCTTATTCTATCTCAGAGTCCATCTGCTCACTGACTCTTGTCACTTCCTTGTTGTTACTCAAGTAATTTGTTTGTGTAAATTTTATCTTCATACTTTATTAAAGACAGGATCAAAACACTGAACTTATCTTTATTTGTGTATAATCTGTATAGTTTTATCAGATCTTTTGTGTGAAATGCGTTATTTTGTTTGAATGTAATTAACCATGTACCTGTACATTCAAAGCCAAATCATACCAATTGGACCAAGACATTTGCTTGATATTGAAACACTTTAAAGAAGGCCAAAAAAAAAAATGTCCACCACCGTTTACTAGATAAAGCGCTATGAGGACAGGAAAGAGCTGGATAGCAAAGAGGAACACAGTACAGATGATTTTTTTTTAAATGTAAAGTTTTGTTTCCTTTAAATATATTTTTGTGCTAAGATAATAGACTAACACAACATTAACTAAGTGACTTTCATGCTAAAAACAATTGTGAGCTAGTTTGTTGTTTTGGTAATTCTGCAGGAGTTCAAGGGGCAGCCATCTTTGTTACTATTTTGTTATTGTTTATGTTCCAAAGAAATCCCAAGATAGTGTCTTAAAAAATATCAAGAATTAACATTACTTCTGTGTTTTCAAAGCAATGCTATTTTTTCTTTTAATTTTGACTTCGTGTCAATACAATAGTCAATACGTTTCTTATTGTTCTGTCTTCTTTTTAATTGTTAAAATCTAAATGTTGTCTATATCTATTCTGATATAGAGAATCTAAATTTAACTAGGCCTACAATAAATATCAGGACTGTTTATTACCAAAAATTAATTGACCTTTATTGCCTTTAAGAACCTTGTCATATTAGTCTAGTTCTAGCAGTTAGATTATGAGTCTGATTAATAGACTTATTAGGACTAGATGATACCAGTATAGCTAGATCTAGCATATAATTTAGCTTCAAAAATAAAAAACAAACAAAAACTCAAATCGGAGAGAAAACCCAAGATACAAGATTACAGTCTAAACAATAACAAAGATGGCTGCCCCTTGAACTCCTGCAGAATTACCGTTGTTTTTGTTTAAACTTAAAAAGCTGTTACCAGTAGATTGTTCAAACTATCAAATATTCTTTTAGCTCATGGAACAGTATAACCATTAAAACGTTGCTTGCTAGTCTAGTTTAAAATTTTACTAGAAATCATTTCCAAAGATAAATGTTATTACTTACAAATTTATGAGGGACCACACCATGTAGTCCACATCTAAATCTTAGGATCTACAGCCAGGTATATGCTTACACTTTTTTTATGGGTTCAAACAGTTCTAGTATTTGGATATCTCCAATAGTTTTCCAACAAATTGTGACACTTGTTTATAAAAATATCTTTGGGAAAAAATCACTAGCTTATTGGCCACACAGTAATAACTGGTTTTGACTCTTACAATTTTTCAAAAATATTTAATCAGCTTGGACTATGCAAAATTCTGTGACAAGCTTCAGCGGAATTACTGCACTGACTCAAAATGTTTCTTTGTATACAAGGAGTTGAAAAACATTTACATTTTATTCTTATGTAGACTTAAGCTTGGTTCTGTTTTTCAATCTATACATTAAAATAGTGGACTAGTGTGAGCTCACTGCAAAGATTCCTTGCAATCATGAAGCATTACAAGAAACGAGAAAATAGATCACCATCAGTTTCATCAAGGAAAAAAAAAGGTTCTTCCTTTCAGACCTTGCAATCTATGGGGCAGATGATGTATCTGTTTCTGTGGCCCATGGGTTAACAAGGTTTCATTAAGTAAAAAATTAATTAGCAATCTATATATCAGTCTTTAATATGGAGGTATTAAGTAATAGAACAATCCATATGTTTGTCCTAAAATTAAAAAAAAAAAATCATGATCCATATACCGGTACCGCAAATAATAAAAGACAACCAAATATAAATTAAGTATTTGGCTATCTTATTAAAGAAGAAAAGATAGCATCTCCCCCATTATATCGCCACCACAAATATTTTTTTCTCACTGAATTGTATTATTTCAAAAAGGTCAATAAAATCAAATGTGAAAATTCCCTATAGATGAATAATTTTAGGGAGTTTATTTTTATCTTGAAAACTGAACAAAAGAATAACTGTACATAAATCAGCATGTCTTTGAATTAAATTATGGAATGTCAAAGGTTTAAAGTTTAAAACCTGAAAGGGGCTGGAATTTTTTTTATAAATTGTCTTCAGATAATACACTACAAAGGCAATGTCTTTGATTCAGAAGATGACTCCAGTTGTGACCTTTATATTTTGACACATCTCATGTTCTCCGCCTGGTGTTTTCATCTGCACCAGTTTTTGGCAAGAATATTTCTTGGGGCCCAAAATGTGTGTTCTGCAGGAACTCTCCAACTGTCTCTTTCATCGTCTGCCAGCAACTTTCCTCTATGCCAGTGAGGGCAAAATGACACTAAATTTATTTTTTATTGCACTTACATAGACTTAAAATTTCAATATAAACAGCGGAGTCAAACAAGGATGTGTCCTGGTCCCAACCCTCTTTGGAATACTCTTCTCAATGCTAATCCACCACGCGTTTGACAAATCCACCGAAGACATATATCTTCATTCCAGATTCGACGGCAAACTTCTAAATGTTGCTAGACTGAGGGCCAAAACTAAAACCAAAACAACCTTCATAAGAGATATGCTCTTCGCAGACGACGCAGCGGTGGTGGCACACTCACAAGAGGAACTTATGTCCCGCTTCTCTCAGGCCTGTAAGGAGTATGGCTTAACTATTAGCACAAAGAAAACAAATGTTATGGGACCACCTGTTACAGCACCACCCTCGATCCTCATAGACGATAACAAGCTGGATGCCGTAAATGAATTCTGCTATCTGGGATCCACAATTCAAGATGACCTGTCTCTAGAAGAGGAGATAAAAAAAAAAACGCATAGGGAAGGCTGCCTCGACCCTCGCTACACTCAGGTCAAGAGTTTGGGAAAACCAGAAGCTCACTACAGTGACCAAAATGGAAGTCTACAAGGCATGCGTTATGAGTACACTACTGTACGGTAGTGAATAGTGGACCACCTACGCAAAGCAAGAGAGAAAACTTAACTCATTCCATTTGCGATGTCTCCGTAGGATCTTGAAAATCACTTGGAAAGAAAAAGTGTGCAATACTGAGATCCTTGCACGAACAGGTATTCCCAGCATCTTTACAGCCCTCAGACAACGCCGTTTGCGCTGGCTTGGACATACTCGCCGGATGGAGGACAAACGCATCCCGAAAGTCATCATCTATGGACAACTCGCGACTGGCTCAAGAAAAACTGGTTGCCCCCACCTCTGTTACATAGATGTAATAAAACGGGACCTCAAATCAGTGAACATCAATACTGACCATTGGGAAGACATAGCTCTAGACCGAACCAGATGGAGAGAGACAGTGACCAAGAAAGCTATGGATAGGGAAAGAACATAGGCCTCAGCCCTGGAAGAAAAACGGACAATGCGAAAAATGGCCAGCTCCTCTACCACCGAAGCAAAAGCCACCTTAACCTGCGATATTTGTGGACGAGAGTGTCTATCCAAAATAGGGCTCCACAGCCACATGAGGAAGTGTGCTTTGAGATGAACCATAGTCGTTCTACGACTGAAGGAGGCCAATGATGACATAGACTAATGAATACTGACATCTGTGGGTAATGATTCTTAAGTTGTCTAATCTGACCAAGAAATTTCCTTAGCTATAATAAAAGCTTATTCTGACAACACCCAGTTAATTGATACCAAAGCAGGAAACTTTTACTGAACTTTTTGATCTCTAAGAAAATTGTATTTGTGTTTATTCATATACATTGCTAAATACAAAAAAAAATTTTTTTTCTTCAAATAATTGTAATCAAACTGTGAATGACATTTATTTTTTTAAATTTTTTTTTGTTTGAAATATCAATATTCGCAAATAAATTGCATTAGGAGTTTTGAAAAAAAAAATCCAGGAAAATAGCAAATATGCTTAAATCAGAATTCGGTCTTCAATTCAATTGTAATTATTTTTTTTTTGAGCTCGTATGTTAGAGTAACAAGAGAAACCTCTAGAAATAGTTTAGCATAAACTGTTTAGGAAAGAAACCATTTTATTTGTTATCATTCCAAACATTCCCAAGGCTATTGATTGTGAAAGGAAGACAACATTGTGTTCTGACATGTATACCTCACAGCAAAATCAACTATTCATTAAGTCAATAGTGTTTTAACTGTTTATGCAAAAAGGTGTGTGATACAAGACAAGGGACAGATTTTGATAAACACTGGTTGATAAGTCATGGTTGATAATTCATGGTAAGATACCTACTGACAGAAAATTAAAAGTAGAGTTTCTCCTTTGTACCGCTAGGCCAGATTGGTTCATTTCAAAGTATTCAGACTGTATTCCTTCTCATTCTTTTCAAAAATACACAGTGAATGCTAGGACACAGTAATGTCAGATAACAGCTAATGCTGATACACACTGAATGCTAGGACACAGTAATGTCAGATAACAGCTAAATGCTGATACACACTGAATGCTAGGACACAGTAATGTCAGATAACAGCTAAATGCTGATACGCAGTGAATGCTAGGACACAGTAATGTCAGATAACAGCTAATGCGGATACACAGTAAATGCTAGTTCACAGTTATGTAAGATATAACAGCTAATGTGGCTACACTGTAAATCCTAGTTTGTTTTTTCTATCACAGGCTACAAAATGTTATTACCCCTCAATTCAGGTAATAAACTCATTTCCATCTAGAACTGACTTTGTACAGCATATACACAGTGTCACACAATCACATTATGCAGTCAAAATTAAAAGACAACAAAGAAATCATTAGAAAATTTTAAAATCTATTTTTTTTGTTTAAAACAAAATATCTAATCATCCTTGACAGACATAAGTCTAAAACAACCATTTTACACAATCTATAAATCTCAATGAATTGCATATGGCCATTTACTGGAAAAAAAACAACTTAGATCTAGTAAAACTAAACTTAGAAAAACCTAAATGACAGGGAGAGTTGCAGCCCACACAAAATTTGTTTTCAAATCTCATTCTTTCAACATAAAGTAGGACAGTTGCTTTAAATAGGTCATGATAATACTGAATGGTGGTGAAAGAAATGCTTACACTTACAATATTCATTTGTAACACAAATTTTGTTTCAAGAATAAAGAGTGTTTTAGTCATACTAATGTGGGATACATATCATAGAAGAATACTTCATTCTAAATTTCAATTAATTTTAAAATGCATTTTTTTTTTCACAGAAAATATATATTAATAAATGTTTATAAAGTAATTATGTATGGGCTTTTGCATGCAAATATTTAATTCTCAAATTAAAATATCAGTGCATAAAAAAAATCACAACATGAGGCTCAACATCCTCCATAAAAGTAATAATAATGTACACACGATATGTCATCAGCCAACAGTTTCTGACAAAAGAAACATTCATAGACTCTCAGAATATGTGCTAGGAGACAGATAAGGAGTAAAATAAAATGTTCAAGAGCAGCGTGAAAGATGGAATGGGCTGGTCTTCAGTACAAACTGCTTGAATATATATATATGTATATACATATATATTTTTTAAAAATTATTATTGAAGCATTCCAAGAAAAAAAAAATTGCCACAATTAGTCTGAGATTGCAGATATCTGAAGTATATAGAAACAATTTAAAAAGAAAAACCCTCCTCAGTTCCTCCCCCCCAACAAGAAAGAAAAAAATACCCTCAAAATATACAACACTAGTGAAAACATAATATTCTGTACAAAACTTGTGAAGAACCACAGCACACACAAATTAAAGCTGAAAACTTGTATACAACAAACAGTTAAGTCTATACTAGAGGACGACCTACACTGACCTGTGTAGCCTACATTTGTACAGGAGATAAACCAGCACCAGCTTAGGCATCTGCACTAGATTAGCACAAGTGCACTGACCCATAGAGATTGTTACATTAGCTCTTGTCTTGAGAACACAACTGCACATCAAACCATGCAGCCCTGGAAAGTTGAGAAGCATACTCTCACAGCCATGCTCATTCCACTTTCCACAAGGTCTACTTACACAAAAAAGTCCCAGTTATCATATCCCCTTGAGAAAATAAATTAACACAAATTCCAGAGTTGCAGTAAAGCAAACAATGAAGCAGCTCAGATAATATCATACAAAATGAACTCTTTTTGCTTAAAATAGTACTTAAGAAAAGAGCAATTCTTAAGGCTGAAGAAAATTGTGTACAAGCAAAGTCTTGCTCCAAGCAAGAGACATGAGGCACAGATTTAGGGCTAGAATATGAGTCAAACAACATATATAATAGCGAGAAGCTAAAAGGCTCTGAGACAGGATGAGACGAATATAGAACAGTTAGTGATTTCTATTCATGAAGATCAAATAATATTTCACCGACAAGGTATTTGAGCAGTAGAATCAAGGTGTACAAAATGTTTCATGAGTGAATCTTTGTGAAAAAAAGACAAATTTACATTTCTATCCTAATCAGTTACAAATATTTTTATTAGCTATGTTATTTAATGAGAATTAAAAAAAAAAGGTTTGAACTGTGTGCAAACACCTAAAATATGCAACAGTAATATTAAATTTTAAGATATTTCACTATCAATTTAAATCTGAAAGCAAACTTTTAATGATTTGTACTCTGCGAAAATTGCCTCAGGAGGTGCTATTCATAGAGGAACGACTGGGCTAATCTATCACAGAACAGGTTATAACTTTGTTATAGCTTGTACAAGTTTAGTTTCTTCCTTATTATTCTTAAAGCACTTGGAACAGAAACCATTGCATTCATGGCTTCCATAGAAATTACAGTTAGGTGTCTTGCATTGCGATTGTAATGATGAGACTGGCTTTCTTGTTGGGAAATTGTCATAGTCTGGAGATGGAGACCTTGTTCTTGGGGCTCTGTTGGAGTAGTAAGATTGTGGATCTAAGTGTTCTGAAACTTGATGCAGAGAACTCTCATTGCTGGATGTATAAAATTTGGACTTGCCATAGATGTATATTTCGTCAGAAAGTGGTGACTGCTTCCCCCGGCCAGGGTAAGTGTTGTAAACAGAGTGGCTCCTGTTCCTTTCCTCCGTATCTGGCTCACTATGTCGAGCAGCCTTGCATTTAGAGCAAATGAAATCAGACTGAGCAGTGTTGTACAATGGACAACCAGGTGTGTGGCAATTAGTGGTAGGAGGGTACTGAGCCCCTTTACCTCTCAACTCTGTGTCACTTTTCCTCTTCAGCTCACGTTCATCTTCAAATCTTTCCTTGGCACTGACCAGGTAGTTGTCAATAAGCGCTTGCTGTTGTTTAGTTCTTTTCTCTGACAACTTGGCCACCAGTATATATTCTACACAATTACGCTGGTTGTTATAATTCGATATCACTCTGGCATTCTGGGCTACATCCCCACTAATTGTCTGACGGCTCTTTTCCGACTTGCCAGTCTTTCCCAGCTGCTTAAGCTTTTTACCCATACTCTTGCCGATGCTGCCAAACTGCTTCGCCACTGTCTGAGACATACGCGCCTCTTTCTTTTTGTCCTTTTTCTCTTTGAATAAAGATGTGTTCTCATCCGAGTCTTGAGAGCCACAAGAGCCTCTGTCGCTGTCACCGTTGATCTCAGTCAGTCTGATGGCCAGTTTGTCCACATCTAAAAACCTGTGCAGGAGATTGAGCTTATGTTCTATGTTGGGCTCATCTACAAGCTCTTTGCTCCAGTCAACACGAGGACCAGGGTCTTTGTAAAAATGAAGAGGCAGGAGTTTCAGCTCTGGGTCCACTAAGGGGATAGCAGCTGAAACAAAAAGATACAATGAGGTATCTTAGCATACATGTGAACAAAAATTCTATTTTGAAGATACTTGCAAACAGAAACAAACACAAACTGAGGGAGAACTAAATATTTTAGAAACATTGTTACATTTATTTATGCTGTAGTTTAAAAATATATTTTACAATGCTTGGATTTGTGTACAAGGCATGTATTATATTTAGTGTTAGCAGCATTGTAGAAAACCATTATAGATATACTAGATTTAATGTCAAATAAGATATGAAAACACTAATGACAAACAAATATTCATATTTGACTAGAGTAACACCTTTAGTAAAATTAATAAATTTAGTGACCCTTCAGGATAGAAGACTTAAAAGTAAAGTAGCAATTATACATAAAACACTGAACCATAATTTTCAAATACAAAAACAAAATTTAATAAAATACTCAGAAAGGCACAAAGATAAAGGAACATTCCTTGTTCCATATGCTAGGCTAAATGTGTACAAATACTCCTTGCTTAGTGCTAGTAGTGCATGGAATGGGTTGCCTGAGTCAGGCAGGAAAACCAATGACTTGGCAGAGTTTAAGTCATTGATTACCATGCATGACTAACTGACCCAGGGATACGTGTAGGAAGTAATCATCTATTTTGAAGTAACATCTGTATTTTATAAGATAAGAAGAAAAAATAAATTGTCTTTGAAACTGAAACCAACCATGGTACAAACATTTCCCTTAATTTGTTTTATACTTTGAAAAGGTGTGTTTTTTGTGTGTCTATTCCGACATCCTTGTATACTTTATTCATTTTTATTATTTTAATAAGACCTGATAATTATAAAAAAAAAAGAGAAGGAAATGTTGATGCTAAAAAATGGTATTTCTTCATCCTGTGAAACTGCACTACCCATAACAATTGAAGCTTACACTTCCACTACCACAACAACTAGGGAATTATATGTTCCTATAATTGAATACAATACCTGGAAGTACTGGAAGGACATTAGGATTTTGCTCCATGGGAGAGAGGGCAGAGAAGTGTGCAGCATCATAAGTAAGCAAGAGTGGGGACTTGTAGTAGCCAGCCACCTCCAACGGTAGGTAGATTCCAGGGAATGGTATGGGAGCCAAGGCATCTCCATTAGAATCTTTTAAGATGGCATCAGCCACAACAATGATGGGCCTCTGAAGGACATGGGCTAAAACAAACACATGGAACTCCTCCAAACTTTCATACACCACCGGCTCATCACATTTTCTGTTGAAATAAAAGAATTCAGTAGGTCAAAACATATCCTAAGAGGCACCATGGTATTTTCTACATGATATAAAGAACTACACAAAAATAAAAACACAATTCCTATTCTTAAAACTACATGAACATTTTTGAAGATTCTTTATTTATTCAGAGTTTCGTTAAGCACAAAAAGTTTGGCTAAAAATTTCACTAGCTGATAGATGCTATTAAAGAACATTTTACTTTACATAAGTCTCTTAATTAAAGATATTTTACTTTTGAAGTCTAATATATTTCTTATACTTTTGAAGTCTAATATATTTCTTATACTTTTGAAGTATAATATATTTCTTTTCAACTGTAGTAATGTATTTTCATTCCCACCCAGAAATGTTATTAGTAAATTAAATTTCGTTATATTAATCTCTAGTACCGCTAGTTTAAAAGGCAGATATCTTAATTCTTTCTGGAGATGTAAATGGCAGCTAAACAATAATGTGGGACATACCCTTGTGTAACAGGACTATCACAGCAATTATTGAATCTCATTGGATCAGGAGCACTTCTAGGTTGAGGTGATGCCAAGCGCAGAATATTATTCCATTCTTCCTGCCATTCTTCTTCGTTAAAAACAAGCCCTGACTGTAAGAAACATTTCAAGTTCTTTTACTAGTCACTAGTCAATAAAGTTTAGTTTGACTTTTTAAAAATTTTATTTAAAAACAATGTCAGTGTCCTATTATCTATAGTACAATATAAGAACAACAGTAAATGGTAGATACCCCTTTACACCTTGTGATCTATGAAGCGTATGATTTAAAAGTCATCTGCTTCTGTGGCCCATGGTTAACAAGGGTGTCATGTACCCTTTAGAATCTGATAGACTTGGGGGCGCCCTAAAAATCCAGAAATTCAAAATCCCAGTGTCTATCAGGATTGGAACCCAAGACCCTTACTTTACTACTCAGCCATTAGAATTGGGTGGACACAGGGGTGTACTAATAAAAATACTAAAATTCAAAATGTCTCCACTGGGATTCAAACCCGAGAACCCTCGGTTTAGAAGCAAATCCCTTTAGCATACATCCACCTCACACCAACTAACAATGAAGCTTTCGATAGAGCTGTACCTGTTTATTGCTTAATGTTTGCTGATAACGCCATCGCCTGTATAAGGCATCTTTGTAAGGGGCAGTAGTCAATGTGTCATGTAGCTCTTTTCTCAATATCAATTGCCTGTCATGGATACCCCACATAGCTGTAGTGAGAAGAAAACATGTGTAAAGATCTTAGTAAATTAGCTTGTAAACTAATTAACATTTTTAGCAAAATAACACAAAAATAATGACTTCTATCTGCATAGGTAATAATGTTGTCAATTGTTATTTGAATACACAATATCTAGTCTTATCAAAAACCTTATCAAACAGACTTAATGTTCAAAATGGATATTGATATGTTAATATGTTAAGGATAAACAGTCCTCTGAGGCTAGGAGAATAATAGGCTATAGCACTAGAGAGAGATGGAGGCGCAATGACCTAATGGTAAAGTGCTTGGCTTCTGAACCAGGAGTCCTGGGTTCAAATCCTGTGGTTTTTAACACCTCTGAGTCCACCCAGCTCTAATGGGTACCTGATGTTAGTTGGGGAAAAGTAAAGGCGGTTGGTCATTGTGCTGGCCACATGATACCCTCGATAACCATGGGCAACAGAAACAGATGACCTTTACATCATCTGCCCTATAGCTTGCATGGTCTTTTCTTTACCAGAGAGATAAGGGGCAAGGGTAAAAATTCAAGGATGTGCATGCTCCAAATCTGGGACATTCTTTGACACATGGTGAAAACACTTACCTAGAGAAGCAGCATGCAATAAGCAGTTACCATCGCCACTCGTTGCCATAGGCAACAACCTCTGGCAAAGCCGTAGCTCTGCCCACCAATTCAGTCGACCTAATTGATGACAAAATTACAACAAAAAGATAGCAATCATTGATCAATACTTTAGAAAGCATGCTAAGATAATATTGAGGCTTAGTAAAGGAAGAAAGAAAATACACAAATCCATAAATTGGAGCTCCATATGTTTATATTATTTAAAGAAATGGGAAAGTGGGGGACTAACTCACCAGCTTGTTCCAATGAGACTAATGTAGATGTCTCAATCAAATCCTTTTCCAAAAAGGCTCTAAAGTCATCAGGGTAGATAGTCATATCAGGTAAGACAAAAGTCTGAACATACATGTTGTCATGATTATCTTTTAGAATATCAGACTGCACTCTGTGCCTAGCTTCAGACACAAGACCCTCATTTTCCAGAATATTAGAAAATCCACGTTTTAGCCTGGGATCTGAATCAAAAATTATCAACAGATCAAAATTAATCTTTTTTTTTTAAGAAAAATGTTATTATTAGGTTTGTATTTTTTAAACTATTCTATTAAAGTTGAATATTAAACTTTTTATTAATTCAGTCATTATAATTTCAATGATGCATACATTGTACGTACATAAAAGCAGTACTAGGGACCAAATATTTAAAGAAAGAGAATAGTGAATTCAACAAAGCAAAAACCAGGGACAATCCTGACCAGGCTAAAGAACAATGGTCCCTCTGATTGACACCCTGCCTAGCAGCAACACTGTTACACAGTACTAGGCAAACAAACCACTGGACCATCCAGACTCCCTATAAAAAAATGTATGCATCATTCATTATTTTAGCTAAATTTCTACATGTATATTTATGTTATCCTATCATCCCATTGAAAGATTGAACTGTATAGCTCAAGCCATTGCTTCTTTAATATATGCCTAACAGCTATTTATGTCGGCTCTATTAAGATTGTTGGTGGAGGTGTGTATTTCAAGGTAGTGGTGGGACACAGGTAGCTATCAATAAAAAAGATTACTTTTGTTCCTTATGTCACCATGGTTACTTTACAATTTTCTCTCATTACAAATTCTGCTCCTAGTGTTGCCTTTAAACGTGTAATAATAAATATATGTGACTCCTTCATTGTCTCAGCCCTTAGCTTCACAGGTGTATTTTATAATTGAAATGATTGGACTTTAAAGTGCTAATTTTAAATATAACATTAACTCGATGAGTTCCCTTTTCAGACTTCGTGATCTATGGGGCAGATGATGTAAAGGTGATCTGTTTCTGTGGCCCATGGTTAACAAGAATGTCATGTGGCAAGCACTTTACTTTTCCCCAACTAATGTCAGGTGAGGTACCCTAAAGATCCAGAAAGTAAAAATCCTCACCAGGATTTGAATCCAGGACCCCCCGCTTAAGAAGCCAAGCACTTAGGAAGCCAAGCACTTTACGACAACGTCTCCTTGACAATACATTTAACAAAATCATCAGATAAAGTCTGAGAAATAAAGTTTTCCCTTAACACTAATTACAACATTTTCTTACATGTATTAAATGTTTGTTGTATGGGTATGATTCTGTCATCAAATATATCATCATCCTCAAGATGGCTGTCATCCTTATGCATCACAGGGATTTCCATCTTTTGCTTTTGCAATGGCTCAGGCTTATTCTTTTGGGGCTGGTAAATGTTACCAGAAGGGGGTCTCTCTTGAGTTCCATAGCATTGGGAACTAGGGCGATAGGTAGGAGGTGTGACCACTGAAGTTCTGGATGGCTTCATTTGTTCAAACTGAGTCTGTGAAACACTTATTGTCCTACCTCCTTCAATGTGAATGGGTAAAAATTGTTCAGGCAACTGAACTGACAAAGCAGAGTGCTGGCTAGTAGTTGTATGGGGTGCTGGGGAGAATTGCAGTGAGTTGTAAGGAGGGGGCGCCTGTGGCAGATTAACCGCTCTGCCTACTCCCATTTCAATTGCCCTGTGGTAGGGGGGTGAATTCTGCCCATAATTATAATTTGTTTGACGCAGTCTGTTATTATGCTGTGCGGAGGCTCTACACATCTGTTCTATTTCACGATAACTTTCAGACATGCTCCATCTGTTTCCTAAAAAGGAATAGACAATAGAAAAAAAAAAAGGTTACTTAAAAATGAAAATGGTTGTTAAGAACAATGTAAATATAAAATGTATTTTATTATGGAATTTTATGTAACCAGAACACGCATTTAAAAAATAAGAAGTAATTTGCAATTTCTTAAATAATAATATTTTTCTTTGTTAAAAAGCAGAAATATAATATTGCTAAATTCTGCCCATTTTTTTTTACACTGCTCTTGTATAGCACATCTTTCATGTAATAGAATGATCAATGTGCTATGGTCCAATGTCCTTTGAGGATCAATGGGGGAGGTGGAAGGTTTCCATGCTGTCTACTTAGCAAACACAACTTAATGCATTGAATAACTAGTTTGGAATTTAGAATTTGCACATTTATCTCATCTTCTTATCTTATATAATACAGATATTACTTCAAAAAAGAAGATGATTACGTACTACGTGTCATGCATATGACCTAAATTGGCAACTCAGTTGTTCAGTGTTTTATGTATAACTGCTACTTTACTTTTGAGTCTTCTATCCTAAAGGCTTTCTTAATTTATTGATTTTACTAAAGGTGTTACTCTTGTCAAATGTGAATATTCGTTTGTTATGAATCTCACTGCTCTATTTTGTGTCTGTTCCAATTTCTTAAATGTTTTTTTTGAGTTGAGGGGTCCCAAACAGAGGATACATATATTCTATTATTAGCCTAACCAAGGTTAAATAACATTTTAGTTTTAAGTTCTTCTTTGATTTATAGAAATTTCTTTTAATAAACCCTAATGCTTTGTTTAATTTTTTGATAGTTTCATCAATATGGGGATTCCATGACAGTTTTTCATTTATTATAATAACTAGGTATTTTGCATTTTTAGTTTGTGTTACTGGTTTACCATGAATAAGATAAGTGGAATTATTTTTTTATTTTTTTTTGTTACTCTTAATAACTGACATTTTTCTCTGTGGAAAGACATGCTCCAATTTGATTCCCATTTCTGTAATTCATCTAATTCTCTTTGTAAAATTTCTGTATCTTGTGTTGTTTATAATTGTTCTATATATTATGCAATCGTCTGCAAATAATCTGACTTTTGTTCTTGAACTAATGCAATTTGGTAAATCATTTATGTAAATTAAAAATAGTAGTGGACCTAAGACTGTTCCTTGAGGTACACATGAGTTTACTTTTATTGGTGTTGTTTAGAGCCATTTATTATTATAGTTTGTTCTCTCCCTATCAGAAAATCTTTAATCCACTAATGCAATGGACCATCAATGCCAAAATATTTTTTGGAAAAATCTAATCAGATAGCATCAATTTGCTATTATCTAAACCTTTTGAAAAATCATCAACTAGTCCTATTAGCTGTGTTTCACATGATTTATATTTCCTAAAGCCATGTTGGTAGGGAATAAGGACATTATGTTTGTCTAAGTGGTTTATGATGTTGCTACATATTATGTGTTCTAGGATTTTACATGTGATGCTGGTAAACCAGCATTTATTTATTTTGTTTGATGTATATTTAGTTGGTATATGATTTTCTATAATGTTTTTAAGATAGTTTTTAAAGAAATTCCAGATGTCATTGACTGGTTTGGTTAATGTCTTTTTCTGATAAGAATGTTTGTTGAAAGTTTAATGCAGCTTGGTGTAGTTGTGTTAGATTGCATTTGTTTCATAGTGAGATTTTTCTTTTGGGTTTTATATTGGCTACTGCTTTTATCTGACTGTGTATTTAAATGATATCATGGTCTGATAGACCAGGGATAATATCATAATCTACAACTAATCCAGGTCTGTTGGTTAAGAAGAGATCTAATGTGTTGTTTAATCTAGTTGTTTTTTTAATGATTAGATCTAACTTAGTTTTGTGTAAAGTTTCTATGAAAAGCTCATTTATGTTCTTAAGGTTTTGGTGTTTATCTATGGTTAGTGTTTTCCAACTTATATCAGGTAGGTTGAAATCACCCATAATCCAAAAAACTGCATTTTTATTTTTTTTTTAAGTGTAGTTAACTGATTGCATAGTTCTTGCATGTACTCTAAACTAGAATTTGGTTGTCTGTAAATACTGCCTATTATTAGGGATGTTGAGGTGGTGTTAATTTTTACAAAATGTTGATTCTATATTTTTTGAGTTAGGTAAGGTAATTTCATCTGCTATATGTGTTGTTGTTTTTTTTTGCTAAAAGAACTCCTTCATGATTATCTGCCCTATCTTTTCTAAAAATTTCATAATCACTAGCTATTGAAAATTTCTGCATTATAAATTTCAGGATGTAGCCAAGTTTCTGTTCCTACAATTATGTCTGGTTTCTCATGTCCTAATAAAATTTCCAAGTCTGCTGTTTTGTTCCTAATAGTAATGCTTTGAAAATTTATTACTAAGGTTTTTAAGGTATTTTGGTATTACTTCTTTATTAGGCTTATTCAATGAGGGTGTTGTATTACTTTTAGCAGATTTAATAGGAGTGGGTCTGGCTAGCGGTTGGTAAGTTTGGTTTGAGATGGTGTTTAGGATGTTAGAAGTGTCCGCACCAAAGGAGTCAAACAGTCCTGACGTAAACTGAGGTAACCCACATGGTATACAGTGCCATGATGCGTCTTTGTTGCCTAAGGCATAATACACAGGTGTATTCATATGGAGACATGATGTGTGGTACTATTCATACAGGTGTCACATTGAATGGCTTCCTGTTTCATGGTGAATACTTTTTTTGCAGATGTTGCATCTATCTTTAGATCTAGGTCCTGGATTTCATTCTACATCTCCTTCTATTAATATTAAGAGTGATAAGTATTTATTTCGGCTGTGTCTGATTGAGAACTTCCATTTGTGATGGGTTATCTTCTTTAATGTAATGTTGTTTAGTAAAATTTTAAATTTCCAATAGTTTTTAAAATAACTTAATAGAACTGTTTCTATGCCTCTTTAAAAATGTTTGCTTCACAATGTTTAAAAACTGATCAATAACAATAGTATAAACTAAAGAAATGCTGTATCCACAATGTAACATTTTGAACTTCACTCAACATAAATATGCTTTCAAGATTTTCAAACTCATTTACCTAGTGGAATTTTTATTTTTTACTTTTAAAAAATTTATGAAAAATTCTAAAACATAAAATTAATGATGTGTTACTTTTAAGAGCTGTACATGTTTTATAATTAAAAATTTTAGGAAAATAAAAACAAAAAATTTATAATAAGAAAGTACACACAGAAGAAACTCACTTATTAAAATGTCTTTAGCTTGAGGTGCAGTCACACATGTGTTTCTCATCAACTCTTCAATTTTTTGGGATTCTTGTAATTTTAACTCATCCATTTCCACAATAATTCATTTGTGTCTTCATCACAGTAAGTCTTAAGAAAATAATATTTTCATTAGTAATTACATTTCATTTGAAATTAAATAGAAAATTGAATTGAATAGATTAAAGTTGTTTAATTTCTCAGTACCTAAATAATTTTTGTTAGCTTTTACAAACTAAGTATCTAGTCAATAAAAGGATAACATAATATTACAAAAACTAAGTGAAAGGAGCACCACATGAGCCCTGTCACGGTAGAAGAATTTCAGCAGATAGGTGTGGACTGGGAACTTTTCTAGTCCTGTCTGAATGTTTGCAAATGTACAGGACCATTAATGGGTCGGGTCACACCATTACACAGTGCTGACCTTGGGCATCTTGCCCATAATTTCATGTGGCCAGAGGCCTCACATTATTGCACATTTCCTATGTGTGATCACCATGTTCTGTGGGGGAGTCTGTCAGTGCAGCTGATGGGACACAGAAGACTGCCTCCTTGAAAAACAGTGTGAGGCTGGTCAGGCCTTTGATCAATAAATTTTTTTTTACAGTTTAGAATAGTTTAGACCCTGCACAAATATTTTTTCAGCCCATCAGTTTTAGTTGTAACGCATATAATAAGGATGAAATGCCTCATCTTTGATTCCTATATGGTTCCTTCCTTCCCCATGGTTCTAGTACTTTCACTAATGAACATTTTTAAAGCCCTATAACACAAACACGCACAGAAATTTCTTTGATTTTTTAAATTAGGACAGTTTGAGGGAAATATCAGCACATGCACTGATTGACTGATACAAACACAGTGTCAGTTCCAGCAAGTATTAGTTATTGGTTTCTTATACGCATTCAAACTTTTAAACAAAACATATATCATACATCGATACATACAAAAACCCAAGTTTCCTCAGTTCTAGATCTAATCTAGTATAAATTAAAATGCATTCATTTGTTTTTAGTCATCTACTACACATTTGTTAAATGCCTACCTATTTAACATTTTATATTGATGAATAGCTGTTCAACCCTATAATATAGTCACTTAAGAGCTAGCCTAGATTCTAGATATATTTATTCTAGATATATTTATTCGCGGGTACGCTGCCCTGCCTCATCGTGGCGCCCGCGTGGAAACGGCCATTTGAGGAAGTGGCTAGGCGAAATGGGTAGCAACACAGGACTCCCGTGGGGATGCCCACGGGTAGACGAGAGTCCACTCATTGCACGGGCGGGGTTGTAACAAAGTCCCCACAAACACGTCACCAATCCATGCGCTGTTCCTCAAAGGGACCGTTACATAAATGGCGGATCCCGCACAGTTAGCTTGGTACATTGAAGGAAAATGGCAGAAGTCCCCGGTGCATTCCCGGCCTTCGGCCGTGTCTCTAGTCCACGTGTCGGGGGCCGAACGCATCGGTCAACAGCAATGCCTTACATAGGCATTGTCTAGGGTCTCTCCCAAACAGAACTGTGTGTTCACACAGGTTTGTTTTTTTTACTGTTTGGCGTCCAAACAGGGTTTTTTTCAAACTTAGAGCTCGAAGAGCCTTCGGCTCAGCTCTTAGACATCAACAAGATATATTTATTTATTAGTTTAAAAAGAACAAGTATATATATATATATATATATATATATATATATATAGATCTATCTAGATCTAATTATAACTAGAGTAGAGAAATTATGAAAGAAAGGGTACAATCAAATTTTACTTGAGTCTAGTTCTAGATCTAGACCAGAAGTCTCTACAGCTATTAAAAAGTATTTTTAAAACTTCCATTATAAATAACAAGTTTGTTATAGATCTAGAATATTATACTTATAGATCTAACTACCATAGACTCTAGAAAGATCTAGAAGAGTATACTATAATAGTATTTTTAGATCTAGATCTAAGACTAAGTAGTAGCTAGTAAGTCTAGGACATTCTATTTCTAAATCTTAGCTAAAAGTAAAAGTATTTATTTTGATTAAAATTCATTATCATTCTTAAATGCCTTAAATGTCTCTGATGTCTTAATTACATTAGCCAGTGAGTGAGTGCTTAGAGTGCCTTAGACTTTATCAGTGGTGAGACAGGTGAGTGTAACTAGTTACTAGTCACCTAGTGTATCTGAGAAAACAGAGTGTAATCAGTGTATGCATCATAAAATCATGTTCAATTTAAAATGTGTTACATGATTCTATTACTATTATATTAATGTTACTCTACTTGTAATACTTCAATTACTTGTATCATAATCATTATCATGTATAACCAGATTGTTACCAGATCTAGAGAGTCTAGAATTAGAATAAATAATCTAGATCAGATCTTAGATGACTGTCAGAGTCAGTGTGTCACTGTGAGTGTGGAGTGTAATGATTATTATGATTACTGTAATCCTCTGAATCATGTAGATCTAGATACTATAGATATCTAATTTAAGTAATCTTAATCTTATTAATAATGTAATGTCAGCAATCGAATTATTATTATTTAATTTAATTCAATTGAATAAGCAAGTAATAAAGTTTTATAAAGTAAAGTAAAAGTTGGTTATTTTTTAAAAAGAAAAGTCACTAAATTGACTAAATAGGGCTAGATGTGAGATTAAAGTGCATATTAACTCTAAAGTACATTCCAATTAGGCGTTTAGAAATTCATGTCAAATATAGATCTGCTAGATTAAGAGTATCACCTGAAGAACACATTAAAATGCAACATTAACATAGCATAGGCATTTGTCACCGTTTGGTTAACAACACCTTAGAAAACAAACAGCAGAAGGAAACTGCTCTATCACGCATGCGTATTAAAAATGTTTTTAATTTTTGTATGCTTTGAATTAGGGAGAGCAAAAAAAAAAAATACGTCAGTTGCGAAAGTTTTTCTACTGCTATAAATAAAAGGCTAGATCTATAAGGGATAGATCTATAGACCTATGTAGATAATACAGATACTTCTTGTGGAATAAGAGAATATTTAATGAGGAAGAATCAGATCTATATAGATCTAGAAGTAAATCTAGATATGTCCTATTTTTGAACATTGTATTTAGATCTAGATTCTATGTCACAAAAATCATACGGAACCGTAGCTGTGTTCTTTCCTCTAATGGTTAACGCCCCTTAAGAGCTTCCGGTGCCAACAACTCTATCTCTTGAGATAAAAATTGAATGTAAAATACGTAACCCGAAAAAAAACATGGCATTTGGCTTATATTCTCTTATCGAAGCAGCTATCTTATGCTTAAATGCTGTGTGTATTTTGCACGAGGAAAGATTTTTAGCAAAAAGTAGACCATATTTCCTTTTCTTATTAGATCTAGACTAATCTAGAGCCTTTTATTTACTTATAACTTCATAATTTTCTTCTAGATCTAGATTATTAATGATTATATCTAGGTAAAGGTAGATCTAAGTAACTAACTTTGTCTTATCTAGTCTAGTATCTAGAAATAGATCTTGATCTAGATTAGTCATCTATGATCTAGTCATTCTAGTAATCTACTTTATCTAGAATCTACTAGATCTAGATATCATTTGATATCATTCCTAACGGTATTAAAGTTAATAATTCCTAGCTAGAGTAGACAGTAGAGACCTAGCCTAGACTTAGACTGCCTTAGCCTAGCCTTAGCCTATATATATATATATATATATTATAATAATATATGAATATGGATCTATAATGTTTTTTTTTTATATATAACTATACTAGACTATTACCTATACCCACTGTAGTCTAGTATAGAACTATACTAGACTATAGACTAGTACACATGCTATAGAGTATATCTAGAATCTAGACTAGATTGATTAACATACATGACAGTTGAAATGCATAGGATATAATAATCTTCTTTTTTGAAGTAACACCTTGTAAAGTAGAAGATAAAATAAACCTAGATCTATAATCTATAGATAGGATAGGCTAGATTTAGATATGTCTTTATTCAAAGACATTTTTACAAATCAAACAGGAACATAAAACTAAAATGCTATTTAACTTTAGTTAGGCCAATAATAGAATAAGCATCCTCTGTTTGGGATTCCTCAACTCAAGAAAACATAAAGAAACTAGAACAAATACAAAATAGAGCAGTGAGATTTATAACAAACGAATATTCAAATTTGATTAGAGTTTGTAACACCATTAGTCATTAGTTAAATCACTTTACTATAGAGACAGCAGGACAGAAAAATAAAAAGGAAAGTAGCTATAATACATAAAACATTGAACCATAATTTACAAATAAAGAAACAAAACCTAATAAAATACTCAGAAAGACAGAGGCTAATTTCTTATTCCTTAAAATCTTAGAGAACAAATTCATACTAGTGTTCCTTCTTGCCTAGTGCCATTAGAGAATGGAATGGGTTACCTAAATCAGTCAGGAAAACCAACGACTTAGACTTAGTAGAGTTTAATTCATTGATTAACATGCATGACTAGACTGACACATGAAATGCGTAGGAAGTAATTATTTTCTTTTTTTTTTAAATAATGTCTGTAAAATATAAGATAAGATAGTAGATAATAGTGATACTATTACTAATGATATCTATGTACACTCAGTATAGATCTAGATCTATAATCTGGACTAATCTAGATTTAGGTTCAATTACTAGTTTACTATATTATAGAATAATATAGATCTAGGTGTATCAAGGATTGTCCTATCCATAGTCACATGAGAACTTGTAATTTAGGGAAAAGATTGTTGAGACATAAATTGCCACAGAATAGGTCTATATAAAGGAAAAAATTTAATAAATTTTAAAATAGATCTATATCTATATTGACTATATATATTATATATATATATATATATATATATATATAATCAATATTAATATTTAAACGTAAGTTAGGAGATCTATACATAAATAATATAATATATAGATCTAGGAACTTCAACGAAAAATAAATTCATATGATCATATTGTTATGTAATTGATTTCATTAAATAGAACTTGTTTATGTTAAGTGGAAGTGATTTTTTTTTTTTTTTTTATTTATTTTTTTGTCCTCCATTGGTTTTGTATTTAATAACAAATTTTTGCCACCTGATTTAGACAATTTATTATTAAAGCACATTGAACATCGTTAGTTGTAGGCTTGCCATTTTATACAAAATGACTTTTTAGCAAGCTGTCAAAAAGGATCCTTATATTGAAGTATTCTTTGAAAACATATTGATGTTAATTAATGCTGGAACAAAAAATGTGTTTTTAAACTTAGTTTTAGTGTTTTTAAACTTTTAGTGTTTTTAAACTTTGTTTCAGTTGGCTGGGGAGCAGAGCAACATAGTGGCTTTGGTGAGGCTCCTGGAGTGAAGTCACAAATACTCAACTTGATCAGATCTATAAGGACTGTAATGAGATGTAAGTAGTTCCTAATAGTTAGTATGTTGTATCTTTAGTTTTTTACTAAAGTTATCTTAAATATAATTTAGAGGTTACTTCAAAAAATTTGATTATGTCCTATGCGTCATGCATGTTGACCAAAGACTTAAATTCTGCCAAGTCTCTGGTTTTCCTGGCTGGCTCAGGCAATCTATTCCCTGCTCTAATAGCATTAGGGAAGGAGCATTTGTACAAATTTGTCCTAGCATATGGAGTGAGGAATGTACCTTTATCTTTGTCTTTTTGTGTATTTTATTAGATTTTGTTTTTGTTTGTGATGTTTAAACATCATTGGTATGTTTATCTGAAATGCTGTTTTAATAATACAATGACTTATCTTTAGAAACATGTTGCTATTTATTTATTTCAACAGTTCCACTTATAGGCGTTAATGTTGCAACAATAATTTTGAAACTTCTCTTTGGATGACAAGAAATGAAAACGGTGATAAAATCATCAAAGACATACAAATCAAGATTTAGGTATTTCATTCACTTTGTAGTAAAAATGTATCAATTTGTTTATAAATTGACTTATAGTAAACAGTGGGGTATTAGTAATAGACTGTCTGATAGAAAACTTAAAATTGTTGAAGATGTCAAAGAATTTATGTGGAAGTCTAATATTCCTGTGTTGACTCTGCCATGTAAAAATAACATTGGCCTAATTTTTTGTGTAGGCTAAAAATGTAAATACTTGGAAATGTCAAGTAAATATGTTCTTATGTGTATTACTGACTGATTGAAATTGCTTGATGTCATTTTGGAAAGGTTGCTTATATTATGTGCCTTTTGTAGCTTGAAATCTGTTATGAATAACTGCTTAGACTTTTGACTTCATACACACCACTAAACTCACTCATTGACTGCATGTGTACATGAATGTTTATTGTACGATTCTTCTATACACCATGAGATACCATGTGAAAAATGGAAATAAATTGGTAAATATCATTAGTCTTTTTTTTTCTTTCTTGAAACTTCTTAAGTTGTTTTTTTTTTTTATCTATATAAAAACAACATATATAATCCCACTTTTTGAATAAATTGTATTAAAAGTTTTTATGATAAGTAAAAAAGCTTGTCTTGGTTGACAAACTTGAGTGTAATTTGTGTTGAAATAAAGGGACTGTTGACCCAGGCTAATAATTAAGATTTTACTTGATATGACAAATCATTAAGTTTTTATTTAGATTCACATTTGATTCTTTTTAGTGTAGATAGAGTCAAAATCTAGTCTGAGCGAAGTCTGAGTGTAATTTGTGTAGAAATAGAGGGACTGTTGACCCAGGCTAATAATTAAGATTTTACTTGATATGACAAATCATTAAGTTTTTATTTAGATTCACATTACTTTTTAGTGTAGAAATAGTCAAAATCTAGTCTGAGCGAAACTATTAAGTTTAAGGTTATGTTATAAATATTATGGTCCAGATAGCCATCCTCTCCTTGAATAAGAAACACTGGAGTGCTTCTCTTGTATAATATGGATGAATATTTTTAAGAGATATATTTAAAGAACATATTTTTGCACACGCACTCAAAAACACAAAACACTTGGTCATTGCATATCAATGTCTTTTGTTTAATTAGACATTTTATAAACAGCTCAGATGTAATTTTTTTAAAGTCTCATTTGCACAAATTTAAATGTTAAATTAAATAACAATTTTTCTTATGTCTAATACCGTACATAAAGTTCACAAACTAATGTATCCATTAGAGCTTTCATGGACTTATCTACATGCAAAAGGAATTGTTTGAAAAATCACCTGACAAGACATTCAACAAATCAAACTTGTTCTCTAATGTGACATTAAGCAAATCAACCTAGTTCTCTAATGTAGCATTTAGCAAATTAAAATTGTTCTCTAATGTGACATTCAGCAAATCAAAATTGTTCTCTAATATGACATCAACTTGTTCAACAAAATACTTTTATCTATTACATCAAGTTATCAATACGAAAAAAAATCAGAATTACAATTGATGAATGAAAGTCAAACAGTTTATTCATGTTCCTCTCTGTGGTCACTGACATCTTCTTTCTTTTCGTCATCCTCTTCACTTTCCTGACCTGAATTGACATCTTCATATTTAGATTCATTTGCAGGATGGGATTCCTCATTGTATTTCAAGGTTGTCTCCCCTGCCTCAGGCTGCTCAACAGAAGTCTCAAATCTGTTTTTTCTGCTCTCATGATCAGAACTTGAATCTTCCGAAAGTCTTGACATGTTTAAATCATCCTCTTGTAAATCAATGTCACTCATATCAATGTCTACTGTCTGATTAGAAAGAAAGAAAAATATAGTTCTTGAGTCAAACTTAGTACCGGTACACAGTATTATCACATTGCCTCTAAGATAACTAAAAAAAAAAAAAAAATTAACAATAGGAATCTGGCACGTGCACAGAAATTTTTTTTTTATACACAGCTAATTAAAGAAAGTGTGTGATTATTATAGATCTTAAACCATAAATATTGTAAATCTATGGCAATCAAATGAAATAATGACACAAAATACACAAATATGACAATTCGCCTTTGTTGTACACAACTTCCTTCTAAGTTGTTTTATCTAGGTGGGAATCCCATTCAAACTCTAAAACATTTCTTACAAGTCCAGTCTCAAACAGTACACAATCAAGTGTCCAACCATCTGCACTAATAGGATGGCAGTGTGAAGGGCTGACGTGTATCAATATTGTTCCAGAGTTACAAATGATCAAGTATTAAAATTTGATTAAAGATTTAAACTTGCGTTTGCATGGAGGTGAGAAACTGAAGTTAATTATGTACAAATGAACCCATTAAGACCTGCAGTGAAAGGATTAAGTAGGGTAGGGCCATAATGGGTTAGGGCATCATAGGAGCATGTTTTAAAAATGTTTCCAGATGAACTCAAGAATTCAATATATATTTGATGATCTAAAATCATTCACAGGGACTAATGTCTTAAAAAAACAAAACAACTTGTGTGTATTGTATATGTCTTCTTTGTTTTCTAGACATGAGATTTTGAAAGTATCATGCTGTTTTCTTCTGCAATGCCATACAGTTATACAGGCTTGCTGAGGTACTTAGGCAAATCTGAAGTGGGATAAGAACTCTAAAATAGAATGTTTGACTGTTTCATAAGAGTGGATATAAAAGCTTCCATTTTTTTATTGGTATTCCATAAATGACCTTGCTTTTTGACATTTTGACTGCTTTTTCATTTCCAATTATATAATATGCCCCTGAAGCCATTGCAGAATAACATTTTAAAATTTCCCATTATATGGTGGATTATATCAGACTAAAAGTTGTTGGCTCTTCTAGGCTTGAAGTGATGTGTGAATGCCTGATAAGTGGATTGTGAGTCTGTTGAGACAGTTATATATGATGATGCATGTGTTCTTTATCTGTAGCACATAAAGAAGAAAAAAAAAATTGATTAAAAAAAATTACCAGCCATTCAGCAGACTCCACATTATCTGCCATTTGAGCCAATCTGTTCTGAATATAGGTCAAACTTTCCTTTGCTTTATTTACACTAAAATTTGAAATATCCTGAAACATAATGAATGATAGATTTAGTACCAATGAAGATAATCAAATGCAAGGCTTAAGTAATGTCTAGTTTAAGAAACAGACTTACTGTGCTGAACATGTATATGAAATGCTTGTATTCTTCTGTCTTGCTGATTGGATGTCTGATAAACTGGCCAACTTCGGCTGACGCCTTTTCTAATGTTGATATTCCATTTTTAACTCTTGTTGCCAAAAGACGTCCAAGGGAAACAATACGCTGCTCGAAAGTCTAGAAGTACAAGATACTTTTCAGAATTTGCCAACATAAATATTTTTTTGTAAATGAAAATATTTTCAACTAATTCATTGTTCATAAATATGTTGCATAGCAAACATCAGCTAATGCTTTTAATTTCCTCTAGCGAACATAAAACCTAATTGTTGAGTGAATTCCAGAATTTAGTTAATGAGCCACTAACTGGAATCAAACCATTACCCAGTCCAACAGATTATCAGCTCAATGCTCTTACACTTAAAAACTCCTCCCTAAGTTTTTAGCAACAGTTATATAGTAGTAGAACTTTCTGAACATTAGAACATGTTAAACAATTAAAAGTTATTTATTAAATCATTTATAGATTCAATCTTAAAAATAACTTACTCCAGATGTTTCTGGTTTGTCCTGTGATTCTTCTGAAGTCTCATTGATTTTATTCCACAAATCTTCCACTTTGTCCTTAGCGGAGTTCAAATTATTCTTGGCATAATCAATCTAAAATAAGAAAAACGTTTCTGATTTTAATGTAATTCCAAAAATGTACAAGTTTATCAAAAGTGTCATTCTTAATTTTATAACCAAGTGTAAAGATATATGTCATATAATAATAAAACCATCACTCTCTACACATGTTAGTATCTTTAAAATGTATTCTGAGTTTAATGACATATCTGTAACTGACTTATCTGTAACACATACTAAAAAGAGTTTTTCGAAACAACTATTTTCAAAATGCTCTTACCAAGTCCACAGTATTGTGCAATTTCCCAACAGCTTCCATTGTTCTTAGCTTTGCCCCTTGGAAGTCCCTCATAGCCTTTTGAAACATTCGTCTTCTAAGCTTTGTACTGACAGTTTTGAAATGCACAGCCACTCTTTCAGGGCTTGGCTCCATGAGGGTCATTTGTTCAGGCCTAGCTCCTTCAATCTCATTGTTATCATCATCTTTAGCAACTGGCTCACCTAAAACAAAACAAAAAGCAATTACTAACATAAGTTTCATAAATGTATTATGAGGTTGAACACAGTGAAACTAGTATCATGATAAAGTTACATCTGAACAATACGAAAAAAAAAAAAAAGATACATACTTTGTTCAGGAATGTATCTGTCCATCAGATCATCAGCACATGATAGGGCACCATCCACTGTTTTTGTTACGAAACGGCCTGGTGGGGTCTGTAAGGTCATGGTCACTGCTCTTGTTACAGTACCAACACCAAGGTCACGAGCCCCAGTTACTAAATTACTGCCACATGTTTTAATATCGTTTACCTGGTAAAAAAAAAACAAAATTACAATAATGCACTGATACTGTTTAAAACTAAAAATACTAAAGCATCTGTTTATAAGACAATAACATATATATATACAATTATTTTAATGCTACAGAGGAGGGAGGGGGGTAAAGTTACCTTTTTCTTTCCAGAATTTACAACTCCTTGGGCATAAGTGACCACAGGCTTGACTTTACCAACAACTGGCTGGACATAGTCCAAGCATGCATCTTTCAACTTTAAAAAAAAAAATACAACTTAAACTATAAAACAAGAAAAACATTTAAATATATTTTTTTTTTTAAAAGACATTACCCCTGTCACAGATAAAATAGTTAACTTATTGTAACTTATTGTACTCTGGTGAATTTTGAGCGTTAAATTGTAAATAGTGAACACTGTATGACCAAAAGTAAGGTCATATGAGAGATAAAAAAGAGCTAGTTGTAGCAGTAAAATTGGTAAAATGACTTGATGTAACATTAACAAGTTAGTTTCTAGTCAGTTGTTGTAGCAAGTTTTCTGATCAAGTAGAAGCTATGTAACAAATAAGTTAAAGTCTTTAATAAGTTGATGAAATAAGCTTTGTGAAGTCAAGTAGTGTTTTTTCCCAGATGGTTCCATGAAATTGAACAGAGGTATTGTGCTAAAATGAAAATTAGCATATATCAAATGTCACTTATGGGTCTTAGCAGTCATGAAAAGTTCTGCATGCTTTATAATTTGAGGATTGAAAGACATTGCCTTTTTAAATATAATTTATATTATATATAAGGATTTGATTGGAAAACTCTTAGCAATGAAGGAAAGTTTTTTTAACTGAGATGCTATAGCAACTGTTAAATATATTACATTTCTTTAGAAGTGTTATATTTAAAAATACATGTAAGCAAGTGATTCAAGACGGTCTGTTCCACAGAATTCGAAAATAGCAGAAACGAAGTCATAAAACTAACCTCATTAGTTGGTTGCTTGATTACAGGATACTTGGCTTCTATATCCTCTAACCTGGCACAGGCATATGTGTTGACACTGTCAACTGTAATAAATATAGTTTTGATAAAAAAACTAAAAGACATTCTCAAAATATTTTAATGAATACAAAAATAACGTCTTAAACCTTGACAAATAGTACAGTTTTCTCTATTAGTTGTAAACTATGGTAAAGCGAATATGTCTCTGTTCACTTTATTAAGAATCTTCTTCTAGATTGGCTTTTTTTTGCCATGACTGAGTATCATAATGTTCTCAGCTGCTATGTCATACAAGGTTTTGGTTATAATGAGTTAATGAGATAATAGGGTATAGTTATAATGTTTTTTGTTTGGTGTAATGCACAAATTGTAAGACAAATTTCCATACGGACAATAAAGATTATTATTATTATTATTATTATCTACAGTGACTCAATGTATTCTAAAAGAAAATGTTTTGTAACAGTGCCTGTGAGTTTTTTTTCTATTTAGATGTTTATTTTTGTGTACATATCTTGAGCTCTAATGCCCATTGGTTGGTCTTTTTTCCAAATTGTTTGTTCACTGTTTATAAAAAAAAAAAGTTAGACTGTTGCTGAAATAATTGTAATAAATGTAGGTGTGTGTGTGTGCAAGCATGTGTGTATGTGTGAGGGAATGACTGACATGGTATATTAAGCAGAAGACAGAATGGGTGAATAGTTGTATATTTCTGTTACTTTGAGAAATCAAAATTCACTGAAATAGATTATCAAAATAAATCAAACGGTAGAAAGGAAATAGAATATTCAGCATTCTTTAAAAGCTCTATTCACCATAGCTACCTCAAGCAACATCTATTTCTGTAACCCACGGTTATTAACGGTGTCATGGGGCTAGCAAAACAAACATCAGCCTTTTCATTTTTTCAACTAAAGTCTGGTACCCATTAGAGCTGGGTGGAGTCCCCGAAATAAAAATTCCCAGGACCCCTAGGTTTGGATCCAAGCCCTTTACCATTTAGCCACCACCTCCAAATAAAACCCCACTGTAACAGTAATTTTTAAATAAGGCAGTTTGTCACTCTGTAAATCTTAAATGTGATACAATAAATAAATGTTTACATACTTTGTGCTTTGTAGTTAGTCACTACAGGGCTAGTGATTTCTACTGCTTTCTTGATACCACTCTCAGCCGCATTCAATGTCAACTTGGTCAGGTTGTTAAACTCCTTCACTTTGGAGTAGCAATTGACAGCTGTGGTCCAACCATCATTTATTACAGGGATTTCTCCCAACTTCACGAAAATTGTCTCGTCACTAGGCATTTTGGATTCTGTGATGATAGAAAGTACTACAATTACTACAGTTAACAATGAAATAGATAAGATTAGAATGACACTAAAAACTGTATGAATAGACCTGTACAGCTTCTATTACTACATAGGAGGGATTACAATCATGACCATGAGCTGCTAGAAACAGTAAAAGGTCCTCTCAGTTATCCAGTATGTGAAAGCAACTATATAATGCTTTTAATTAAAATATTTTTGTTTTAAATTGTGGGGCATTTATCTTAGCAATGTAGATGTGAATCTAATTTGGGAAGGACAATATATACGAATGAATAGTGTAGATAGATCTAGTTTTAAGATTGTTTTTCAGCACTCACCATAACTTCAGATACAATCTACTTTTTATCTAGGTCTAGTCTTGATCTAAATATTGATTGTGTCTTAGAAAACCTATGGTCACTATTAGAATATTTAAATATTAGATTAGAATATTATTGATCGTATTTTAGGCATTGTTGATTGTATTACCTCCTACTGGCTACTCCCAGGGACAGCCCTAGCAATTGCAGGGCCCTATGCGAAAAGGATTGTGCGAGGCCTAGTCTGGGTAGGGATTTAGCATAATGTCAAAATTAAGATTTTTTAAGTTAGAAAATACATTCGTCTTTGCAATAAATTTTCATGAAATGAAAGCTCACAAAGCTGTTTATTTTTTTTTTTTTTACCCCAAAAAATGACAATCTTGTCCATTTTTAAGGAGATTTTTATAATTTCAGGAGATTTCCTGGAGGCCCTTGAAAATCAGGAGCCGCGGAAAACCTGTTATTATATATGTTATAATGGTTTAATCTAATAACTTACACTTATAATTAGCGCGGGGCCATGAAAGCGTGGGGCCCACTGCGACCGCATAGGTTGCAGTGGCCTAAGGCTAAGGCCGGCCCTGGCTACTTTTAAAAATACCTACTACTCTTTTAAGTCTAAGTTACTAGTTAGGGCCTGAAGCATTTCAGCCATTTCACATGTGACATTCAGTTCAGCATTTTAAGGTAACCACATTTCATGTGTCTTGTACTTGTAGACTAGTGTCTAACTATTTAATTATAATGTAGACATCTAGATCTACACATGTGACATGTGTCTTGTACTTGTAGTGTCTAACTATTTAATTATTATTAGATCTATATTCTATAATGTTGAAATGTAGATCTAGAATCTAGATTATTAATGTAGGTCGTAGCCAATATATTTTTATTTGAAATTACTATAAATTAGATCTACTCATCTAGACTACCTAGTACCTATACTTATTTAAGTCTAAGTTATTTGTCTTATTACTATAATATATAGTTATACATTATAATATAGAATATAGTCTAGTATAATAAGTATATACTATCTAGAACAATCTTCTAACTTACTCAGTTTGTACCAATGATATTTTCGCTGTTTATCAGTTGATCTGAGAAATAATGAAATGAACCTGCAGTTTTATTCTTCGGTCTGTCAACAGACAAATGATAAGCTTTCATACGTAATAACAACAGGAAGTAGCTTCTATTAATAGAGTAAACGACGAAATGGAATATTCTAAGGTAAGGTAGGGTCAGTCTAAAGTCCAAAGTTCACTTCTACATTCACGTGATCATTGTTTTTATTTTGTTTTTTAATGGTCGAGACTAATCCCTATCCCATGATTCCCATACGATTTTATTTGAATTTATTTTCAAAAATAGTTTTACTTGCTGTGAGTTTAAATAACAGGTCTTAATCAGTTAAAATCAAATACTAAAATGGATTGCGGATGGTTAAACACATCAGAAGTAGAAAAATGTGAAAATGCTTCAGCGCCTGGTGATTAACATAGGCTTACAGACGCCCAAACTGCAGTTGTATCTCAAGGATGGCATCCGAGAAGCAGTGTATCAAGGATGGCATTCGAGAAGCAAAGTGAAAAGATCGACTCTAGAGACGTAGCCTAAAATGCCACAGACTGCAAGATAAATCAATGTCTGCCTGGTCGTGTCGTCATCCCATATGACGTCCAAAGTGTGACTTAAACTCTGCTAAGTTTTTTGGATTTCCTGACTGAGTAAAGCAACGCATTCCATGTTCTATGCTGCTAGCGAATACGGAGCACCTGTACGAATGAAAAGTCGAATTTGTCTTAGCATATGGAATAAGAAATGTGCCTTTATATATGTGTCTTTCTGATAATTTTATTGTTTTTGTATTTGTAAATTATGGTCCAGTGTTTTATGTATTATTGTTACTTTACTTTTTAGTCTTCTGTCCTGAAGAGTTTCTAAATTAGTGACTTTACTAATGGTCTTTTTCTAATCCAGTGATGCCCAACCTAATTCAATCTGCGGGCCATTTTAATTTCCAACACTAGTGTTGCGAGCCATATGATGGAAAAGATACAAAAACAATGAAATTGACCTGAAACTATTTTATTTCAAACCCGAGGATCTAGTACTTTCATTAAATTATTGGGGGATTTGAATTTTCTCTTTACACTTAAAAAAAAAAAAATGGCGTAAGTTCTGTTCATATTTTGTTGTTCTTTTTTTTTAAACAGCCACACTTTCTTTATAAAAACAAACATGTTGGCTAGTAATGGTATTATGTTCTACAAAAAAAGTAAAGATCCGTTCACTTTTCCTAGTAGATTCTTAGTACTATTTCATGAACGCACAAACGTTAAATGCCTTGGTAGTAATCCATTAATAAAAAGTGAAGGCCCTAACGTAGGTAAAGATAAATTCTGAACATTTTTTTTAGGGGGAGGGGGGATTTTCTATATTTTTGTGCCGACGTTTCGGCAGGCCGGATGGAAGCAAGTCGCGGGAAGGATCTGGCCCGCGGGCCGTATTTTGGGCATCACTGTAAAAATCTAATCAAATGTTAATAGGCTATCCATGGGCTATTCATGTAGGCAATGGAGTGGGGCGATATTAAGGCGGTATTTGTAATCATAACAAATTCCCATATGGATCAATAAAGCAGTCTAGGTCTTTTCAGTGAACAAAAACAAAATCTCAATGTAGGCTAGTTATAAATCTATATTTGATCAAGCGAACACCACTTTATTAGCATTATTATTTCAAAGATTACATTGATCAGATACCGGTAAGTGGTTTTAATGAAAAAAGAATATTGTATTCTTCGTCAGTGGCACTGGCGGATCCAGGGGGGGGGGGCGGTAGGGGCGATCGCCCCCCCCCCCCCACTCGGCCGACCCCCCCCGGGGGGGGGGCGGACGAACTTTAGTATAGGATTCACACAATTTGTATACGAATTTATTACTTATGTTAAAAATATATACTAATTATTTATATTTCAACCTATTTTTAGATTATTTCGCCCCCCCCCCTCTAGCATGTTGGCCGATTTGGTGGGGTCGGAGGGGGCGATGGTATCAATCCCGCCCCCCCCCCCTACACTTTCGAGTGGGGGGGGCGGTCCAATTCATTGGTAGAAATCACAGCCTGCTAACAAAATCAATTAAATATATATATTCTTGTAACTTGTTATTGATATTTTAACCAATCTTTATATTATGTCGTTCCCTGTTTGCCGATTGGTGGGTGGGGGGGGGGGACGAATACCTATTCTGCCCTTCCCACCTAAACCCTTTGAGTGGGGGGGGGGGCGGTCCGTTTTTATGGAGAAATCATAGTTTGTGAACAAAATTAGTTGAATTAATATATACATTTTATATTATGTCGCTCCCTTTCTGGTATTTTGGCCGATTCGGTGGGGTGAGGGGGGGGCGATTGCATGTACTGCCCTCCCCACTCTAGCCCTCTGAGTGCTTGGGGGGCGGTCCTACTTTTGTGGAGAATCATAGTTTGTGAATAAAATTAGTTGAATATCTATATAATATAAACTACGTATTGATATGTGACCCATTGTAAATATGTCGTACCACACTCTAATCTCAAATTGTATCATTAGTAAATTTAAATGAAAAAGGGTTGTACCAGGTGGGAGGGGCGATACATGCAATCGCATTTCCCCCATCGGACAAATCAATACTTTTTCTTTTTGTATTATAGTTAAGAAATTACAAAATAAAAAAAATCTGTCACTAATATAATTTATATATACTATAAATTAAATTCTTATATCGAGTCGCCCCATACCTATTCTTTAATGCCAAATGCAATCTTTAGCAGAAATTAGTAATAGAGCGAGGATTAATTGTTTTCGCTCTACCGCCATTCCCATTTCCAGACAGAGTTTTTGTAATTTCACATGAAGTTATCATAAGAATTTTAAGAAAGACTTTGCATTGGAAAAGTTAGAATTCAAACGAAATTTTTCAGTATAAGAGTCATGATTGAGATGAGTTCTAAACTCAAATAACGTTTTCATAGTCGCCTTTTCCCAACCTTTACTCAATCTGATATTTTTCTAGCTAAATAAATTTGGAACTATTACTCACAATTTGAATACTATTTATCGAATAAGTTTTTTTTTCGGCGGCGATCCACAAAGCAAAAATCTAAATACGTGAGGTATCCTATCTTTTCAAGGAACAAATCGGTTTTATTTGCAATGTATTATGGGCCTATAAATTCAAATTAGAATATTTTTCAAGTACAACATTATTCGAAAGGTCGTTTTTTAATAGTATGAATAATGAGCTTCAGGTCAGGAGAATGCGTTTCTGCAGTGAAGAATGCAAGAAAACGCTTTTGGCGTCGGTGCTTCGCCCCGAACTCCATTTATGTAATGAGTTGTAGATGTCAGGAGAATGCGTTTCTGCAGAGAAGAATGCAAGAAAACGCTTTTGGCGTCGTGGCTTCGCCCCGAACTCCATTTATGGGTAATGAGTTGTAGATGTCAGGAGAATGCGTTTCTGCAGAGAAGAATGCAAGAAAACGCTTTTGGCGTCGGGGCTTCGCCCCGAACTTCATTTATGGGTAATGAGTTGTAGATATCAGGAGAATGCGTTTCTGCAATGAAGAATGCAAGAAAACGCTTTTGGCGTCGGGGCTTCGCCCCGAACTACATTGTGAAGAATGAGCTGTACTTGTCAGGAGAATGCGTTTCTGCAGTGAAAAAAGCAAGAAAACGCTTTTGTCGCTCCATTAATAAATAATGAGCTGTAGATGTCAGGAGAATGCGTTTCTGCAATGAAGAATTCTAGGAAACGCTTTTGTCCATTAATAAATAATGAGCTGTAGATGTCAGGAGAATGCGTTTCTGCAATGAAGAATTCTAGGAAATGCTTTTGGCGTCGGGGCTTCGTCCCGAACTCCATTGGTGAATAATGAGCTGTACTTGTCAGGAGAATGCGTTTCTGCAATGAAGAATGCAAGAAAATGCTTTTGGCGTCGGGGCTTCGCCCCGAACTCCATTGATGAATAATGAGCTGTAGATGTCAGGAGAATGCGTTTCTGCAATGAAGAATGCTAGAAAATGCTTTTGGCGTCGGGGCTTCGCCCCGAACTCCATTGATGAATAATGAGCTGTAGATGTCAGGAGAATGCGTTTCTGCAATGAAGAATGCTAGAAAATGCTTTTGGCGTCGGGGCTTCGCCCCGAACTCCATTGATGAATAATGAGCTGCAGATGTCAAGAGAATACGTTTCTACAGTGAAAAAAGCAAGGAAACGCTTTTGTCGTCGGGGCTTCGCCCCGAACTTCACCAGAAAACCTTATAGCGCTGCCCCAGTTGTTTTGTTTTTCGCCGAAGGTTGAGAAATGCTTCTTTTTTTATTCCTATATATATATATATATGTGTGTGTGTGTGTGTGTTTGTGTGTGTGTGTGCGTGCGTGCGCGCTGTATGCACGTTTATGCGTAAGGTTAGGGTTTACTGGGCGTTAGGGTTAGGGTTTGGAAAAAAATCGCCCCCCCCCCCACTCCAAAGTTCTGGATCCGCTAGTGGTCAGTGGTTTGTACTATTATATATGGTTGTGAAAGTTGGACACAAAACGCTGAGGCTGAAAGAAGAATTCAAGCCTTTGAGAGTAAATACTACAGAAAAATGCTGGGTGTCATCAGGAAAAGAGAACAAATGAGTTTGTACTCTTACACGTTAACACTCTGGTTAGCTAAAAGGTGGAACTCTTCATTACTGTGAAGAGACGAAAGCTGAGCTGGTTCGGTCACATGACTCACTGTCAAAAGACTCAGTGTAAGGAGCACGAAGCAAGGATCATCCAACAACATTAAAGAAATGGGCCGGCCTCACTCTTGATATTTTTTTTAAAGTGGATGTATTTGTTTTTGCGGACCATCACAGTACACACACACACACACACACACACATATATATAGTTCGTCTATCGTGGTTCGATGATAAACACTTTTGTCATCCAGGGGACGGAGGGTTATGCTCTGGGGTTTTGTGCCTCCTCATGTGGCTGGTGAGACATGTGTGAGCCTGGAATGTTCGGCTGCACACTAAGCAGGTTATTCCAGCTGGAGCTAATGTCATTGGTCTTGTTTTTTTTATCTGACGCTTTTCTTCTGCCAGCGCTTTTCTCTTGTCCTCTGCATTTTGTGCGCTACTTGTCACAGCGCGACTCCATGATATATGCTCTATTATGTGCTTCTGTCTCCCAGGTGGCCGTGTCAATGCTGAAGGCTTTCAGGGAAGCTTTGAGGGTTTACCTGAAGCGTTTTCTTTGTACTTCTTGTGAGCGCTTCCCTTAATTGGCCATACAGGAGTTGTTTAGGAATGCAGGAGTCTTCCATTCTGCTGATGTGGCCTGCCCATCGCAGCTGGGACTGCATTAGGATTTTGTGAATGCGTTGCAGTCTTTGAAGGACTTCAGTATCAGGTATTTTTTCTTGCCATTTAACAGTCAGTATTTTTCTGAGACCGATCCTGTGGAAGTGGTTCAGTTTTTTGTGTGTGCATGTTTTCTATAAACAGTACACTTAAGACAAACGTCAAGAGACAGATGAGAAGTGGTTTCATTTTCTAAGTAGGATCTTTTATACAGTTTGCGCAAGAGGCGCGCCATGCCCGTGCAAGAAAACAACTCAAAAGGAACATTCAAAGACGTCAGTGTAATACCGCAGTCTTTTTCAAGTCGGAATAGTTACAAATCTTCAGAGTGCCGTACCATCATTTTGTCGACACCTTTTGTGTGAACAAAACAGGACCGCTACAAGATAAAAGGATGTTGTTATAACGTTCAAGCCCATTACAAATGTACATTTTTTAAATTCACCTCTAAAGCCTCTATTTAGTATAGGTCCGCACTGACCATTCTTAATTTGACGTGCACTCTTTTTACTGGGAGGAATATTGCGCTGTCGATGACAGAAGAATATAATATTATTGGCTTTAAAGAGTTAACGTTCTTTAGTAAATTATGGATATTTTTCATTGTTCAGAAGAACGCTTGGCCTCGGAGCCTCGAATCATCGCCATGAATCCCACTCAATTAATTTTTGCAGCACTCCTTTAGAGGAACACTATTAGAGGGATTGTGACACACACACACACAAAAGATTGTGGAGGAGGTACGAAAGTAAAAAGTTAAGAAACATTGGTTTAGCCAATTAACAGATCCGACAATATAATAGCATTGCCTATAGAGAGTTTACGTTCTTTAGTAAATTATGGATATTTTACATTGTTCAGGAATTGGTAACCCAAGCTTACCTGGCAATAACTTAAATGTCACCCCTTCCCCAATCCACAGGATCGACCTCAACGAACGCCATGCATATATTTTAATATTTTTCCCCCTTGTGTAGACTATAAGCGAAAATATTTACAAGGTCTATCTATGTGAAAATTCGTACTGTACTTATTATCCTTTTCCTCCTCGGCGATTTACCAAAATTGAATTAACGCCCCTGCAAGTTTGCTGTAGGAGTGAAATGTTACATTTTCCCCAAGTCGCATATCAAGGCCTATCACGTTCACCTGCATTTCAACACTATCGAATTCCTTAGGACGTCATTGAGGAAATTTCCACAACTTAAAAATACAATGCGAATTATAGTGTAGCTGGGCGTATAAATAACTTCAAGGTCAATAGTCATACAAACATTCGTCACCACATTTATTTGACCAAAAAAAAAAGTGGTAGTCTTATCAATCTCACTATAATAAAAAAGTTTGTCTTTTTTTTGTTTTAAAAGTTCATCTTGATTCTCTGAATTTCAGACAAACACGCATTATCGTATTATCTTCAACTAAGTTGTCGTAATTGACAATTTGCATGATAGGTAATCACTAATTAATAATTTAAAAAAAAACAATATCAGTAACCACGCAATTGGTAAGAAACAGGCCATCATACTCTTGCACGAGACTTTATTAGTTTCGACCTAAGGGCCTGATATAGCTAGTAGGCCTCGTCCAAGACAAGATGGATTAATAATTAGAATTTAATATATGAAAACGAGTACGAAATTTGAATAGAATAAAAATATAATCTCTACCATCGTGATATTAACAGAAAAGTTGGTGACAATGGACAACCCCGTAGATACGAATGGTGCCATGGATATCGAGGAGCGTGTGTGTGTGTTTGTATCAGCTGAGGATTTCTGATGTAACCTTAAGTAAGATAAATGTGGGGGTGAGAGGCTGATGAAAGAGGAGTTATACACCTACCCAGGTCAGTTGGACTAGCAGTCTGGAGCTACACTTATATTCAGAGGCGGCCTTAGCAGTACTCGGGGCTCGGGTCAAGTGTAATACGCGAGGCCAGGGGCCGTAAACGTTCACTATATATACCATACCGCATCACACTAACGGGCTCGTTCGCCTGTAATGCTGTAGGCGCAATTATTGTAACACAACATAGTACCATACGTAGGTACTATTCTGTACTATTGGCAGTTTGATTACATTACAAAGGCCTACTGTATTGTAATTGTTCCGTATTTAAGATTTTGCTTGTAGCGTAAGGTTTTATCCCAAATCATTTAATATTGATTTAGTGCCTTTTAACCATCGTAACTAATGATCCAGAAACATTTTTCATAAAAAATCAACAAACTAAAATATATATTGCTGTAACTCTTGGGTAGGCACTCAACGAATAGGCATGCAACTCAACACAGTGTAACAGGAAATAAATACAGGTGTTTATTCACTAGGACAAACACATAGCATCCTTCAGCTTCCTCAGAGTCTTTCTACTAATTTACCAGTCCTTTAAACAGCAACCCGAATGTGGACCAACGACAGCCTTCCCCGCTTCGCTCCAGGTCCCTTCTACAACCTTCAGGCAGCACCAAAAGCTGGCTTCTTAGTTTCCAAACATTCAGACTCTTCACAATCCCTGATGCAATGTTATTATCTCCCTCCTAGTGTCTTCCTGTTTACGTTCACTAGTGCGCTAGTGCGCACCTCAAGCACTGGTCCCGAAAAGAAACATGTTCACGGTTGGTCAGTGCAGGTGGAGGTCGGTCAGTGGGAGTCACAGATTGAATGGAGCGTGCTTCCCACAAAGCCATCCACACTGCTCTCTGCAGGTGCCGCTTTCTCCTTTTGCTCCAATTGATCCGCCTTTGGTTAAGGGGAAGTCGTTTTCGTTGTCTGGCCTTTCTCTTAGTTACCACCGACGGCAGACTCATGGCGAGAAGCGATGCAGTGGATGTCATAGCGTAGGTCATCAAGACCATTTGTCTTACACGTTGCTCCAGCAGGCTTTCTCGATATGCCGTGGGCCCCCAGGAGGCCAGGTTGTCAAACACGGAATAATATTCAAGCGTGTCTGAAAGACATATCTGTGGGGCACGTTTACAACGTCGTATGTGTCCATCTGCTGTACCACCATCAGCGCTTCTCTTGCTGATACTGGTATCAGGACAAATACTTAGTTGGCAGGTCTTCCGGTGCTCGAATTCTCCCTTTGAGGAGGTCCCGTCATCACAGTTATTGTTCAACGTCTGAGTGTAGGCAGGAATCACGATAGCATGATCAGATCTGTGCTCAGTGCTTTCACAAGAAATGTTAGGGTTCTTGTCGTAGGAGCCAAGCTTGCACGGCTCGCTATTACAGTCATAGACAGCGCCACCGTCAACGGCGTCTCCGTTGAGTAACGGATTGTTTATACCTGTCGACATTGTAGCCATCTGATCGTCGGTCTTGCTCATCACGGTATCAAACGTTTCATCAGTCTTGTTCAGCGTGGTACTGATACCTATCTGTTTAATCATGGTACAGATCTGCTCGTTGACCTCTTTTAGCTGTACCTGGAACGAGTTCATCTGATCTGTCACGGTATTCATGAGCTCTCTGATATCTGGTTGTACTTCGAACAGATACGAGTCCGGATCTTCATCTTCGTCCAGCAAGGCTTGTCGAAGGCGTTCTCTCATTTTTTCTTTGGCACAGAAGATCCTCAGCTCCCTGGCTCGGAGCTCCTCTTTTAACTGTTTACAGCTTAGTTCATCTAGTATTAAAACGTTGATCAACTAAAAACAAAACTTATGTTGATTTACCCGAAAATGGACTCGTTCGATGTCCCATACATAGATCTAGACCATCCTCTCCCCTTTCGTTGAGGATCCCACTATCTGACACCAATTGCTATAACTCTTGGGTAGGCACTCAACGAATAGGCATGCAACTCAACACAGTGTAACACTAACAGGAAATAAATACAGGTGTTTATTCACTAGGACAAACACATAGCATCCTTCAGCTTCCTCAGAGTCTTTCTACTAATTTACCAGTCCTTTAAACAGCAACCCGAATGTGGACCAACGACAGCCTTCCCCGCTTCGCTCCAGGTCCCTTCTACAACCTTCAGGCAGCACCAAAAGCTGGCTTCTTAGTTTCCCAAACATTCAGACTCTTCACAATCCCTGATGCAATGTTATTATCTCCCTCCTAGTGTCTTCCTGTTTACGTTCACTAGTGCGCTAGTGCGCACCTCAAGCACTGGTGCAAGGCAGGGTTACAACAATATAATAGATGATAATAATTTCTGCTATCGCGGAGTTCCCTCAAGCGCGCCTCGCCACCCCCTAAGGTGGCCTATTGGCGCCTATGCCCACATGGCAGTACTGTTGTATGCTAAGGATTTTTTTTTAAATATAGAAAGCTATTCTTCAAGGAACGCGTATTTAATTTTGAACAAAGTAGCCAGCCTTGACATTAGTATTTACCGGTACATGCATATATTTTTTTGTTTTAACAAAGGAGGCTACTCTTCAAGAGCGCGCGTTTTTATTTCTGCTTAAAGTTGCTGGTCTTGAAATGTTGACTATATATTGTAAAATAATAATAATTTATAAATTATTATCTAGATCTAAGGTTTTACATCTATAAAAGAAAATGGTTATGATGTCAGTGACGTAATCATCTTCTTTTTTGAAGTAACGTCTGTATTATATAAGATAAGATTTAAATAATGTTTTCACACTTTAAGAAAACATTAAACGATATTCAGATAATAACATACATCTAGATTTCCCTAAATATATCTAATTATAATTATAGAATTTCACAAAAGTATTGTCCGTAAATTATGTAGAATATGTACCAATAAATGTAAATATTGTTAATTTATGTAATTTTCATTAGATGCCTAAGGAACTTTTTAACTGTATAATAATCCTAGCGAGATGAATGTTTATTTGCTATTATTTTTGTTTGAATCCATCCTCTTTGAAGACAGTCCAGTCATTTCACAGGAAATTTTCCAGAGTTTTTCTGCTAATTCTTTGTCGTGGATTATTGGATTTGCTCCACTTTCCATCAACCGACAGTCCGCAAAGTATTTCCCACTAATTGTCTTGACATCATCTGACAAGGCCAAATGGAGGCTGGTCTGTGCACCTTCTTCCGGTGTCTGAAATTTAGAGTCAATTTTTATTTTCACAGGCTACTACAGCATTAATTCTAAAACTGTGTGGTGAGCCACCCTTGGGATATGACATGCTGAAATGGGAGGCACGATGGCTGTCTTTCTTTTTTTTTTTTTTTTTAGGGAAAAATATCTGTTGTATCTATAATGTGGATATCAATTATAAAGCCATATTTGAGTATTTACAATTCCTCTTTTCAGCTTGCAAACTCTTCAGTTGTTAAGCATGGGTGGGCAGAAATGTATCTTGAAAATGGCTCTAATGATATTCCTAGAATTTCGAAAGTTAATATACATCTTTGGGATAAGAATTAGGCTACTAGCTAATTGGACACACAGAGAAAAATCTGGTTTGACAGTTATTATTTTGTTCAAATATAAAAATCTTTAAAAAATTCAATTGGGTCTGGAGTTAAAGACATTCTATATCTTGAACACACATACGTCAGTGGGTATTTTCAAATGTAGGCCTATATATATATATATATAATATATATCAGTTTAGGGTAGGCCTACTTAATGAAAAAGAAGCCTTAAATATTATTGTGGAAAACTAAGACTACTAGTGGTTTTATTTTAATGATACTGCTTTTAAATATTATAGTAATCACGAAAATTGGTTATGACAGCTCTCTATCATAAAAATGTGTCAATCTTCCTCAATTGTCATACTTGAAGACAATAATAATAATAATAATCATCTTTATTGTCCATAAGGAAATTCGTCTTACAATTTGTGCATTACACCAAACAAAAAACATTATAACTATAAAAAAAAAAAAAATGTACATTCACACCAGACTCACTCATAATTTACATGTGAAATATATTTGTTTGAAGTCAAAAACAAATTTAAAATAGTTTAGTAGCTTCCTTACCTTACAAAACAATGTGACAAAGCCTTTGATAGGATAGCGAAACAGAAAGGACAAATTTCTGAACAGATCAGTATTGACAACACCAGGATGTAAAACATTGGCTGTGACACCTTAAATTAGATAAAAAGTTTCTAAACAAATGAATCAATGGATCAGTAAGCTTAAAACAAAAATTAATTAAAGGAGAGGTTTCACCTAAAAATCATTAATCAGCCTAGAATATTGATCACACAAATTTGAGCATGCCTTAATTAAACTCATTATTAAATGTTTAGCACAATTTTAGAATTGAATGAGTCAGGAACACATCTTTATTGCTAACATTATGTGCCATTTGGTTACAGTTGGTAGCTAAATGTTGAACAAAAAAGTTAATGAAATAAAATCAAATGTTAATTTTTACCTGAACCTTCTAACTTTCTGGCCAACTCTTGAGTGAACAAAACCATAGCCAGTTTGCTGGCTGCATAACATTTGCTAGGACTGTATGATTTCTCTGCATTTAGATTTTGTAAGTCAATTGTTCCATAGTTGCTCATGACAGAAGAGACATTAATAATACGACTATGTGGAGTACACTTCATGAGATCTGCAAAGATTTTCAATAAATCTGTTATAGCTCATTTCATCTAAAAATAGAAAAACAAAGAATCAAGTTTTCACATTACTGAATTTAATTAACAAAATAAATGTTGAGAAAGATTCTTGTTCAGTTTGAGCAAAATGATCTAAACAAAAAACAACTGGAGTAATTTATTCATAAAAAAAAACAAAACAAAAAAAAAAACTTAATTTGCACAATTATTTACTAGCTTACTTACAGTGGCGTAGCTAGGGTGGGGGAGGAGGGGGGAGAATTTGAAAAACCCCAAGGGCCCCCACTTGAGGTGTTTTTTACATTAAAAATTAAATATTACGCAAAATGCCCCTGGGCCCCCAAACGATGGAAAATTCCTAGCTACGCCCCTGCCTACTTATGAGACGTATGTACATTTGCACAAATATATAAATAGAAGTATTTTATACCTAGCAATAAATTAGTTAGAAAGAATGGCCCGAAATAGTTAGTAGCAAATAATGTTTCCAGACCATCTTCTGTTAACACTCTGTATTTTCCTTCACCTTTAAATACAATGGAAATCAATTATTCAATTAAGTCAAAAGTCATATGTAATTTAATATCGTTTACGTGAGTAAACATAAAGAAATGATTAGAAATAAAGATTATAACACCCGAGACCCAAAAAAAGGTAAGATAGATAAGATAAGATAATTTGTATTGATCCAATCAAATGGAAATTCAGTTTGACTACAATTGACAACCTCGGCGTAACTACTGTACAATAACAATCTAGATGCAAATACGAACAACAGTCACACACGAAACACAGACACACTCACAACAAGCGCTTTATGAATTAGACTTCTATGACATATTACCTCTGAACTTTTGAGCTGATGGGGGCATTTTTTTTTCCCACAAAACTCTGACCAGTGAAAAAAAAAAACAACAATCACTCATTTTCAAAAAATTAAAGTCGGACATATTTACCTCTACCCACCCACCTACCCACCCAACACACACACACACAAAAGAACATCAGTATTTCAACTGCATTACAATCACCTTTTTTTTTTTTTTGCTTTTACTGCAGAAGGGAGAATAGATAGTCTTATGTAATCGCTTAATAATCTTCTGCGCCCCCCCCCCCCCATTTCAAGTATATATTTTATAATGATTTTTAGGTTTAGGATTCTCATAATTTAAGAAAGTGTTGAAGAATTAATAGTACAAGGGTCCATTTAGACAAGTAGTTATTTTTAAATACAATGTGTGTGTTATTTCTCCACAAAAATATCACCCCACCTTAAAAGAATATATGGGGTGTGTTGAGGAACGGTTTTATCGACAACCCTTCTACGATCTGCCTGTATATTGCAATACCTACTGTTGTTCAAGGAAGCTAGAACTCAAGAAAACATTAAGAAAGTGGAACAGAGACAAAATAGAGCAGTGAGATTCATAACAAACAAATATTCACATTTGATTAGAGTAACAGCAGCTTTAGTAAAATCACTAAATTTAGAGACCCTTCTGGATAGAAGACTTCAAAATAAAGTAGCAATTATACATAAAACACTGAACCATAATCTTCGAATACAAAACCTAATTAAATGCTCAAAAAGACACAAAGATAAAGGCACATTCCTCGTTCCATATGCTAAGACGAATTTGTTTATTTAATGAAATTTCTATAAATCAAATACAAACATAAAACCAAAATGTTAAATGGTTAAGCCAATAATAGAATATGCATTCTCTGTTTGGGACCCCTCAACTCAAGAAAACATTAAGACATTGGAACAGACACAAAATAGAGAAGTGAGATTCATAACAAACAAACATTTGACTTCAGTAAAATCACTAAATTTAGAAAGCCTTCTGGATTGAAGACTCAAAAGTAAAATAGCAATTATACACAAAACACTGAACTATAATCTCCAAATACAAAAGCACAATTTAATAAAAGACACAAAGATACAGGCACATTCCTCGTTCCATATGCTAAGACGAATATGTACAAATGCCCCTTCTTTCCTGGTGCTATTAGAGCATGGAATGGGTTGCCTGAGCCAGACAGGAAAACCAATGACTTGGCAGAATTTAAGTCATTGGTTAACATACATGACGCGTAGGACGTAATCATCTTTTTTAGAAATAACGTCTGTATTTTATAAGATAAGAAGGAAAGGAAAGATGGAAAGGATAAGAAGGAACTATTTGAACAAACCAGTCCACTTTTGTGTAACCGTTATTGTCTACACATTGTAAAGTTAAAATAAAAATGTTAGCCTTATACAATAAAACAAAATGAATCAATAAGAAAGCTATTTATTTTTACTTACTTACTGTACCAGCGTTGTTGATCAAAATATCAAGTCGAGGTTCTTCCTCTTTAACTTGTTGCGCAAAGCCCCTAACAGATTTCAGGGAACACAAATCAATGAGTCTCACAACAACATTAGTGTTCCCAGTCTTTGCAATGATTTCTTCTTTGGCTTTCTCTGCTCTGGCTTTGTTGCGGCATGCCAAGACAACACGTGCATTTCTTCTTGCAAGATGTAGGGCTGTCATGAAGCCAATACCTTCAGTAGGAGGATAGAATGACAAATGGGATTCAATTTAATATTTGGTGATGTATTTTTTTATATAGGTCCTATATATGTCATAAGCTCCGTGATTTTAGTGTGTTTTTTTTTTCAAGTGAGAGCCAATAAAGTAAGCACTACTGTCAATACATCATTAATTTTTACCAGAGTACATTTGAAGAAAAAGTCAATATAATCACGATAATGAAGACGTTAAATGATATTAAACCAATCAAACTTTAGGCCTAATTATTAAATACTTCGACCGTCTTTCTCAGTTTTCTCTATGTATTTTGCCTGTAATAGAATCTCTTTAATGACAGATCCGTCCATTCTTGAATGTTGTCTCCCCATCTCTGTCTCTTCTTTTTCTTGGTACTGTTCCCTGAACTATGTCTTTCCAAGGCCCGAGGACCTTGTGATATGGTAAAATCGTTCGGATTTATCGATGGTAATGGGTTCAAACCCTGCCCGCTCCTATTCCACGTCCTCTGCGGGAGGTTTGGACTAGGAAGTAAATTATCTTCAACTCTGAAGGAACATCCGAAACATGGAAAACATTTTACAAGCATTTTAGTTAGCGTTTTTTTTTGTTACAATGTCAGCAGGTTATCATTCCGAGGGCTATGCCTTTGTCTTTTCAGTAGTTCTGAGCTTTGCAAGTGCTGTTGTGGAAGGTGCAATTCTGGCCAGTAGTTCAGGCTTGGTTCCTTCATCTGAAACGATAGCTTCGAGGTATTTAAAACTTCTAACACTTGCTTTTATAACCCTGTTAGCTATAGGCTATAATGTGTTGTTCTTTTCCGGCATTGATATGCATACCATATGCTGCGGAAGCCTTGTCTATGCTCATAACCAAGTCAGCTAGCTGTTACACCTATGTCTATATCTATAACAAAAAACAAATCAATGAAAAGTTGTTTTTTTGGTCAGTACATGCTCATACACAGTGACAGTATCTCAGTACAGATAACTCCAGCATGCTGCGATGAGTAGGCCTGTCGCTTTCATTTAATAAAACCCCCATTGCAAATAATTTTCGATATACTTGCGATGTGGTTCGGCAGTCTTCGTTTTATTCTTTGATGGTTGATGTTTTTTTCGGTGTCACCGGAAACTTTGCCGTTTGAATAATAATAGAGACCACGCAAGCAGTACCAAGCGTAACAAAGATTGAAAAGCACTGTGTTAGATAACGAACGAAACTAGTTGAATACCGATAACTCACTTGGACAGAGTTAATGATTAATGCCCATTCCTATTTCAATGCCCTGTGTAGTCTGCACAAGTAGTGCCCCTGACCTGTATGTTATGTCATATATTAGTTCTCATAAAACACTTGAGTTATGCCATTTAGTAAGGGGAGGTAAATACTTCCAATGCCAAATTAACTAGTTAAAGTTAGTTTACACGAAGTCTTAAAATATTGTTAAAGACATTATATCAAATGATTGAATAAACACACTGCAGACAAGGTTATGACCAGCCCTCTTTGTTTTTCGATGTTATCTTTTTCAAACCATTCTTAACCCTTAAAGTGCTGTGCTGTTTTACAATGGGTGCATACAAAATGGAATTACAATTCTAATGTTTGGAGGAAAAACTACCACACGCGCCTTAAGGGTTAAGTGCTATCGATTCAATTCACCTAAAGCTACTTGCTAAGTCAAGTGCTCAAGAGAAAAACGAACAATTGCTTTGCATCTAAATGAAGGCACTTTAAATCATATAAAAACAATTTTTTACCTTATGATGGGTGTATGACGTTTTAGCTCAAGAAACTACTTCAAAAAACAAAAACAGCATTGGAAGGACACAGATGGTTCTTAGTTAAGTAACACGAACATTGCATTTTATTAAGAGTCAGAAAAAAAAAAAAAAAAGATTTGTGTGCACTGAAATGAATGAAACCTACCACAATTGGCACCAGTAATGAGGACAGTTTTCCCTGTCAAATCAGTAGTGCTGTGGCATTGTCCAATACCTCTTCGAAAGTAAATCCAAGCAGCGACAAAAGCAACAATAATGACATAGATAATTGTATAGATTGTGATAAAATTACACAGCTCCATGGTCAGTTAGTGTCTAAGTAGTCATTGGAAGTTTGTACTGTTTTCGCTTCATGTTATGACTACAAAATGGCTTCTTCAAACAAAATGTAATCATGCGACCTATGAAAAATACGAGTCAAAGATGAACTGGGTTGCCATATCTGAATTCTTATAATATAGGCAACTATATCTTTTTTTTTTAAATCACAGTCATTTGTTCAAAAATGACAAATTCTATTGCAATTGATTCAACATGCTTTTTTAAGGGGTTTGTTTGGTGTTTTAAAAGTTAAATGATGGATACAATTACCAGTTTCTTAATTACAAATCTTGCATGGTGCCCCAACGGTCAAACAGACTAAGGGATAGGTAAAGGTAATTACAGTTTGTCTTAAATGCTGGACTTCAGAAGACATCTGTTGCCAGCACAGCAGTAAAAAGTCATTCAACATTTATATCCATTTAAGGAGGTGATGACATTTAGAGCTCTAGTCTCATTAACCTTTGGAAACAATGAAAAGTACCCAGAGGTTTTGAGCTGTAAATGTTACAGTGTTAACAAAGGTTTATGACAGCTGAGGTGAAGCTAGATCCATAAGAAATTAATAACCTTCAATTTGAAACATTGATTAATTCAAGGTAGATAACTACAACTGTTCAAAGTCAAATACTGAATGATGTTTTTTATAGAAGTGTAAGCCTACAATATTCAACTAATGATGATTCTTGACATTAAAAGTATAGGCTTTGAGAGTTAACAGTTAATAGGATGGCTGCCTGGTTGTGCGGTTTGCGCCCTGGACTGTTGTGTGGATTTATTGATGGTCCCGGGATCAAACCCTGTCTGCTCCTGCGGCAGGTTTGGACTAGGAAGTAAACTATCTTCAACTCTGAATGAACATCCGAAACATGTAAAACATTTTAACAAAAACTGAACTCTACAACAAAGCACTCTGTGTGGGTCACATAGAAATTAGAATTGTTAATGTGACCGTACAGGCATACAGTCGCTTTGTATTGTTATAGTGTACACACTAATTTACTGGACATTGCCAGCAACAAATTCTTGTCACTATTCACTTCTATATCCAAAACATTTCAGACATTCATCGTACACACATACCTTTATTTTCCTTTTGTCATTTCAGCTAAAATAATGAACTGCTAGTCATTTGATGAAGTTTCAGTTTCTGAAATAAATTTTGACCATATTTCCATCTGTGTATTTCATTTTGCTTTAGACATATTTTATTTCTACATGTTCCTATGTAAAGTTCTAACTACAATGAACACAGCGGCACCTCAAGGTTCATTTCCCAAACTGATATGAACACATAAGTGTGTTCGCTATTTGCACAAAACTTATGGTCAATATTATTCTTCCATTAATTTATACTCTATTATAATGGATAAGCTTAAAAAATATAAACAAAACAATTAGATCTTTTATTGTAAATAAATAAATAGAAAATATGTAAAATAACGTTTGCATAGTTTTTCAAATTGATAAACATGTAAAAAAAAATAAGAAACATTTAAAAGACTAAAAAAAAACATCAACCATCTATGTTTTGACTTAAGATGAACATTGAGCTGTATCCTGATCATCAGATAAAATTTGTCAGAGGCAATACAAATGATACAAATCTGTACTATTTCATATAGTTTAAAATTAGCATATATTTATGATTATACCAATTTACAATTTCATTGTTAAGATTCAATCAAAAACCAATATCAACATCATCTTACACCCTGAACATAGCTACACATTTTTTTTTTACTCGTTTGAAGTAATTATACAAATGATGCATGCAATCTTTTACTACAAGAATAACAGCCATGACTAGATCAATGGAATAAGACAGCTGCAGCAATAGCCACAATAATTGATTAAGTGTTGATCAATGCCAAATTCATGTCTGCATAATTAGTTAACTTCTCGATGGCTCCATGGAGCGGATAAAAATTTGAAGCCACAAATGTAAGCTCAACAGCTTTCTTTTCAGATGTTTGAATTTACTCCTGGATGGATGAAGTGACCATAACAGAGGTCTGACTTTATGGACGGTATGTTTACCATCTCCAGAATAAAGCATTTTAATAGCAGACACATGGTAATAACATTTTATCTTTTTTATATGGCATACAGCAAACATATCAAGAGATTTGTGTCAGTAAACAGTACGGTTCAGTCATTCCAGCCACAAGCATATCAAATCTTGACTCTAAATTCAAATAATGACATTTAGAAATCATTTGTTTGTATTGAAATCCTAAAAAAAAACTGTATAAAATATTCTATTATCTAAGAAATACAATTGGATTTCTTAATGTCAATAGAAACTGTGGAAAATTAAATATTTTCCATATCTGTGTGTCACATGCTCTAGAATTCATAAATACAAAAAAAAAATATCATACATGTCTGTGTGAGTCGTGTTCTAGAATACATTAATACAAATATAACAGTTTGTAGTTTTCTCAGTCATAACATTTCTATGTAGCTGGAACTAAACTCAAAAATTTGTGGTACCCAATATGTGAGCAATTTAAAAAACAAATACAAAATTCACAAACTGGATAAGGTAGGCCTATATTCATGTACTGAACCTTGCATCAAAAACAAATAAAAAATAATAAATGCACAAGTGTGTTCACCATAATTTAAATTGTCATAATGAAAAGGTTTAATTTTTCTTCTTTGACGAGAGTCCAGTTATTTCTTCTGAAACATTCCAGAGCTTTTCTGCCACTTCCATGTTGCGAGACAATGGATTAGCTCCACTTTCCATTAGCTGACAGTCAACAAAATATTTCCCACTGATGTCCTTAACATCATCTGACAAGGCCAAATAAAGACTGGTCTGTGCACCTTCTTCTGGTGTCTGAAATGTAACAAATTTTTTATAAGATACTGGTAGGGTAGAAGAAAAAAAAAGAATTCCTAAAATGCGTTTAATTATCTAATAATGGCTCACAGTATAATTATAAAACCTAAGTGCAGTATATATATTATTGAGTTTTAAACATTTTCTAAAGTACTTTTGATTGAAAAATAAAGTTACATTGTTAAAAAGTTATGCTATTTTAAATGGAAATAGAGCTTAATCCTAGCTAAAACAAGCTGATAAATCAGGTTATAGAAAAACAATTTTGAAAGCTTCCCCTTGAGAATCTGTAAAACTCACATATAACTTTACAAACAATGTCACACTTTAGTCACATTCACATCAACGGCAAGATTAAGTGACTACAACAGTTATTACTTGGTATTATGTTAACTAATCTTGTTTTTCCAAACTACAGTCCAAAATTTACATATTTTGAGTGGGACAAAACTTATTTTCTAGTCTTGGCTACTATAAAGAATAAAGAAGTAAAAAAGAAAAATGGCTAACTAGAGCTTATTTTAAATAAAAAAAAAATATCTCTATTGAATGGGATCAACATGTTAAATACCTTATCTAGCATCTTACCTTACAAAATATCCTTATAAAAGTTAACAGAGGATAACGAAGAAGAAAAAATAAATGTTTAAACAGATCTGTATAGACTGTTCCAGGATGTAGAACATTGGCTGTAACACCTGGAACAAGAAAATAGTCTTTGATTAATTGAAGTACTAATTTTTGAAATAACATCAAAAAATAGATATGTCGTTATGCAGTACTATGGAAAGTTTTTTTTTATCAGTAAGTGAGTAGATATTTGTATGTTTAGCTAAGATGAAGTGGCCTGTCAGATATTGTATCATTTTAGTCAATTTCCTTGGAAAATTTGAGTTTGTGGATCCCTTTCAATATACTATTGTACTTAATTTCAAGCCTGAAGTCTGTCACATGGTACATGGAATTTCTGCATTCAGTACATGTCTTGCTTGAATCAGAGATGGCCTTAGGGTGTGGGGCAACCATCTTAGGCCCAGTGCCTGAGGGGTTCCAGGAATTATTATCATCTAGTTACGTTGATTAAGGGCACTAAATCAATCTTAAAGTACTGGATATAAAATCTTAGGCTACAACCAAAATCGTACAAGTATGTTACAGTATGTAATGCAATTAAATGGCCAACAGTACTGTACCTACGCAAGGTACTGTTTTGTAACAATAATTAGGCTTACAGCATTAGAGGCGAATGAGCCCATTAGTGTGATGTGGTATGGTGTGTATATAGTGTATAAAATATAGTGTATGCTTACAGCTCCTGGGCCCGTGCATAACAATTGATCGGGGTCCCACGTACTGCTAAGGCCACCCCTTGTTTTAAATGCAATTTAGGTTTGTAAATGACAACACTGAAGAACTGCTGATGAAATAATAATGTTAACTTTAATTCAATCAGGCATGCCAGTTTCTTTAAATATCATGTTTTTTAAATAAAAAAGTATTTATCCAACTGAAATAACTGGAGGTATTTCATTAGATACACTTCTGAAAGCAACTCCCTAACTAAATCCTTCAACATTTTTATATACATCTCAAGAGATTCCACTTATTTTTGGCAACCCAGCAATTTTGCAAATAAAAGCCACACCCACCTATGAGGAAATGTGTTATTTTCTCAACTTTCAAATTTTCTCAACCCGTACAGGGTGTTGGTTATGTTGGGCTGTAGTGGAAGTAGGGTCTGCCTAAGGTAGATTAGGGAGGGGCATTCAAAGAGGATATGGTTTACGGTTTCTAGCCAGCTTTATTGCTGCTGAGCTGTGAGCTCTTTTGCAGACTGTGCCAAGGAAAAAAAGTGTGCTGTTTTCTTCAGTTGTTCAGCACTGCCGTACAGGGTGTTGGTTATGTTGGGCTGTAGTGGAAGTAGGGTCTGCCTAAGGTGGATTAGGGAGGGGCATTCAAAGAGGATATGGTTTATGGTTTCAAAGGGGTGGGCACAATGTCTGCAAAGGGGTAGTAGTGTGGAGTTTATTTTGTTCAGGTGGTAATTTAATAGTGGTGTGTGTCCTGTTCTTAGTTGGAAGATTGTAGATTGTTCTTTGCGGGGGAGGAAGTTAATACTGTCCAGTTTGTTAGGCGTAGTCATTTCTCTGTACATGGCTCTGCCTGTGTTTCCTGATGCCCATTGGTTGAGCCACTCCTCTTTGTGATGTACTATTGTTTAAAGGTGTTTTCAATTAATATAACAGAGAAAGTATAATCTTTACAGTATAAAACTGCTCAATATTTGTAATTTGGTGTTAGACACTGGATCAACCAACCCACATATTAACTTACAAGTAGTGTACAGATTAACATAAAAAATTAAAAAAAAATAAAAAAATCCATATTTAAACTAAAAGGGTTCACCTGTTCCCTCAAGTTTCTTGGCCAACTGACGAGTAAACAGAATCACAGCAAGTTTGCTATCAGCGTACTGATGATGATGCTTGAAAGACTTTTCAGCATTCAAGTTTTCAAAGTCAATAGTAGCAAATTTATTGATTACAGAAGAGACATTGATAATGCGACTTGGTGCAGATTTCTTCAACAGATCTACAAAAAAAAATATTGTCAAATAACTACACGCTTATATTTTTTATTGAACTAACTAACTATATATTCTCCAAAAGTCTTAATGATAGTAAATATTTGATTTCCTATGTGTGTGGGTTTGTGTTTGTGTACACACTGACATATTAGGAATATCAGCATTTATCCCAAGCATTTATCCCAAACAGATCATGATGAAATGACAAACAGAATAGACTTAGACCCAAATATTCCAAATTTCAACTTTAGTACCAGAATGATTTACTTTTAAGGAAATGGATTTCCACACAAAGAATAAAAAAGTATTAAATTAAGTCAATTCTCCTATTTGAGTTAATTCATTGTGTTGTAAGACTAACCCTGCAAGTGGTGTTGTAAGACTAACCCTGCAAGTGGTGTTGTAAGACTAACCCTGCAAGTGATGTTGTAAGACTAACCCTGCAAGTGATGTTGTAAGACTAACCCTGCAAGTGGTGTTGTAAGACTAACCCTGCAAGTGGTGTTGTAAGACTAACCCTGCAAGTGGTGTTGTAAGACTAACCCTGCAAGTGGTGTTGTAAGACTAACCCTGCAAGTGGTGTTGTAAGACTAACCCTGCAAGTGGTGTTGTAAGACCAACCCTGCAAGTGGTGTTGTAAGACCAACCCTGCAAGTGGTGTTGTAAGACTAACCCTGCAAGTGGTGTTGTAAGACTAACCCTGCAAGTGGTGTTGTAAGACCAACCCTGCAAGTGGTGTTGTAAGACCAACCCTGCAAGTGGTGTTGTAAGACTAACCCTGCAAGTGGTGTTGTAAGACTAACCCTGCAAGTGGTGTTGTAAGACTAACCCTGCAAGTGGTGTTGTAAGACTAACCCTGCAAGTGGTGTTGTAAGACTAACCCTGCAAGTGGTGTTGTAAGACTAACCCTGCAAGTGGTGTTGTAAGACTAACCCTGCAAGTGGTGTTGTAAGACTAACCCTGCAAGTGGTGTTGTTAAAAGAAGTGGGGGATAGTTCTTTGAAACCTTCAGTATTCATCAATTCATGTACTTCAAGTGTACATTTTCCCAATGCTACTATTACAAAAGACACATAAATGATCATTAACTAAATAGTTCTGGGCTTTATAAATTCATGATTTAGTTGGAGATTGCGTGCTTTCAAGATGACACAAGTGACAACCACACATCTCAAAAATTAATCTTTAATGATTTTCTTAAGGTCAGCCTATATCATCCCCACATTTCTTCATATTTCATTTACATATATCTTCTTGTAATTTGTCTTCAATAAATTCTTTCCAATCTGAATTTGAACCATTAAAACAAAATATAATCCAAGCACAAATTTAGACAATATATGTATACAAGTTTGAAGACAGATAAAAAAAAAGTCAAGGATAAATCTGGGTAGAAAAAATAGGGCATAGTCAAAGTTGTTTGGTAAGATATAGTGTTATACAAAACAACATACAATTTTAAGATAACATATTTACCAAGTAATAAATTAGTAAGGAGAAATGGTCCAAAGTAGTTGGCAGCAAATAATGTCTCAAGTCCTTCATCAGTCAAGGTCTTTCCCCTTCCTTCATCTTAAATAAATTAAAATCAAAACTTTTTTGTTATTATGTTACAGCAATAGAATTTATAAATAATTTCATGCCTAACTGAAATTTCTAGAGAACAGAAGCAGAAAACACTTTACTAGTTCATATCCAACTAAAAGTGGTTAGTACACCTTTCAGATCTTATGATCTATGAGGCAGATGCTGTAAAGGTCATCTGTTTCTGTGGCCCGTGGTTAACATGGGTGCCATGTGTGTGGCCAGCACAACGACCAACTGCCTTTACTTTCCCTAACTAATGTCAAGTACCCATTAGAGCTGGGTGTGCTCAGAGGAGCCCTAAAAAAATCCCGAAATTAAAAATACCAGGCTTCACCAGGATTTGAACCTGGGACCCTCAAAAAAGCCAAGTGCTTTACCACTTAATCACCATGCCTCCAAAAGTGGTTAACTATAGGAGAAAAACTAAGTGACTGTTTAGGTATAGTTTCAACTGATGTCCAACATGAAATTCTTTTTTTTACCCTAATTAAACTATTAATTAAATGTTTAATGTTGATGGTGAACACACCAGAATCAGGAAAAATAATGAAAAGGCCCCTGTGTCTGCTTGATATGTTTTAGTCACAGGAGAAATTGCAAAGGGAGAATATTGTCTCTCAAGATATAAAATGCCACAGAAACCAGGATTATATTTAAAGAAATGTTAAAAAAATAATTTGGATTCTAAGAAAACGATTAATCCACTTACTCACAACACCAGCATTGTTGATCAAAATATCGAGTCGAGGTTCTTCCTCTATAATCTGTTTTGCAAAGTCCCTCACAGATTTCAGGGAACACAAATCAAGGAGTCTCACAACAACATTTGTGTTCCCTGTCTTTGCAACGATTTCTTCTTTGGCTTTCTCTGCTTTTTCTCTACTGCGGCATGCCAAGATAACACGTGCATTTCTTCTTGCAAGATCTAGGGCTGTCATGAAGCCAATACCTTCAATAGTAAAATGAAACATGTAGCCCTAACATTTAGCATTTTAATATCAACAAGAAGTTACAGATTATTTAACAGATGAGTGGACACACATAGGCGCCTGCTGTGGCTTGAAGTCCGGGCATGGAGACGTAAAGCACACGATAGATCAGAATGGAGAGATGTGCCAAAGCAGGCCAGGGCTCTCCATGGGCTGTAGCGCCACTGAGATGGATGGATGGATCTAGGTATTTCTACAAGCCTTTCTTTTAAAACACAGTGAAACAAGTTGGAAGAATTTAAAGAAATTCATTAATATATCTTTGAGTGGCAATATTTAAAGGAGTATGGAATGTATGGAAGATCTAAGATCATGGAGATGTAAAGCCCAGGATAAATCAGAATGGAAAGATGTGCTAGAACTTGCTAGGGCCCTCCATTAGCAGTAGCCCACTGGGATGTATGGATGTATGGAATATATATGTAAATGAGCCACCTGAAACTTATTTTGATTGTTTTTTATTTATTTATAAGAAAACTGAAAACAAAAGTAGGCCTATATTTTCTAAATCAAATCAGAAAAACACTTAATTAAATAAGTCTAATATTTCTGTTTATTCTAGTTAACATTTTTTTACCAGTGTTTGCACCAGTGACAATGACAGTCTTTCCAGACAAATCAACAGCACTGTCACATTGTCCTACATTTCCTCTAAAGAAAATCCAGGCAGCAGCAAAAATGACTGCCAGGACACAAAGAATTGCAAAAACTTGACCAGGGTCCCACAGCTGCATGACAAAATGTGTGTGTAAACAGAGCTTGAAGGAACAGGTGTATGCCTAGACTTGATTAAAAAGATGGATAAATAGGTACATAGGTTACTCATTAATTTGATTAATAATCTAGAGGCATCATCAAGAATTTAGATTTAAAGCCAAGTTTAATTTCAATTAAGGATCTTTAGTGTAGTACGGCCAACGTAACAAGCTAAGACAGCCAAGTGGCCGCCACTAAGGCTAAGTCTTTTACTTTTATAACTGGTGTGTATCTTTAGTTTTAGAAGATCTCTAGAATCTAGATACTAGATATATTAAAAATTAAATATATAAGATAAGTAGTAAATAATATTATAAGATAAGATCTGATTTAAATTTAGATCTATCTAGATATATATATAAATCTAGAATTTTCAATCTAGATCATAGTAGATGTTTCCATATATATGATATATTATATTTAATATTAACATAGACAATATTACATAGATCTACTAGATCTCTAATTAGTGATATTTTTTATATTAAATTATTTAAATATACTATAGCCTATACTGGGCTATACTCAGGACTCAGGGGTAATTTAGTAGTAGCCTAGTATAAGTATTAGAATATTAGATTTAACTAGTCTAGATGATACTAGATATTGGTAGTACTCACTAGTTACTAGAGATCTAGTAGTAGTAGTAGGCCCTGGGCCTATGCCTATACTGCTATAGGCTATACTAATACTGCCTTACTCACTAGACTCTAGTCTAGTAAACTGAGTAAACTCTCTACTGTTAACTGTTACTCACAGTTACTGAGTTAGTGTTACTGGGTACTCAGTACTGGAGACGGAGAGTATTATTTATTAATAGATCCAATTTGGTAATCATGAATGTGAGCGTCAAAAATTAATGATTCACCGAAAATTAAAAAAAAAATAAATTTCAATACAATTAATAACCTAATATATTACCCAATTAATAAATGGGTATTAGTTTACGTGACTAGAAACGCTAAATCATCAACAAAAAGCATTAGCGACGTCAAGGTTGCTCAGCACGCTGCCATTTTGTTTACAATGATGTCACAGAGGTGTTGCCAACTTAGTATTCTGAGATTTTCTTTTTGTTGTATTTGAGTCACTGGTAAAATAGTAATCCTGTAGCAGTTTCTAATATTTATGTGATTTTGGCCAATATAGAGCGTGAAAGGATGACATTGTGACCCGCTTCTATTGAACCACGGATAAAAGAATCAGCAAGGCTATAAGCCATTTAAGAAGAAAGTCAAGCTGTAGTAGCCGTGTTAAAAAAAACGTAGAAGGAAATCCAAGTCTAGTAACTACGTAGGCTACCTGAGAGTTGTTAGAAGATTTTAGAAAAGTAGTGATGTAAAGAGAAGTGATTATTTCACAGTAGAAGTCACGCGAGAAGCAATTATAAAAGTCTGTATGAAGTAATTGACTAGTTTTATGTGTTTAAATTGGTGTGCGCTTATTAATAGATCCAATTTGGTAATCATGAGCGTCAAAAATTAATGATTCACCGAAAATTTAAAAAAAAAATAATTTAAATACAATTAATAAATGGGTTCAGCATATATTTGTGTTTTTCTCCATTGGGTCATTCAATGAGTATTCCAGCTCCTCTGTTTGTGGTGGCTTCCTGAGAACCATCCATGCAAACTCTTACCCCTTTGGTTGTTAAGGCAATGGATTGGTAAAATTAACTAAATCCTTGCATGAGCTCTGTTGGAATATAGTCAAATATTTCTTTCTTCTTATGTAAGTCTTTGCAATCGACTTAGTTCTGCAAACAACATTTTTCTCTATACAGATGGCTGAGTCAACTTTGTCTGCTAATGATGTATTATTTTTATTCAAATTATTATGGCTAAAAAATCCATGAAAAACTGCTCTTTGTTAAAACTTTTACTATACTTAAGGCACATTAAAATTTAATGTCTTAAAAGAAATACAATTCCTAAAACAACAAACCCTATATAAAAAATTGTCTCCGTAACAAGGTAGGTGAGCCTGCAAAACTTTAAAAACAAAGTTTCAAATGTGTTTAGTGATTCTTTGCTATACGTATTAACTGTTATTTAATGGGTTTAATTTTGAATTTTGTTAATAAGTTCATTTTAAAAAATAATTCAACTTAAAATGTATTTTAAACTACTTTTTCACTCCTCGTGTCACTGGTTAGAAATTATTTTAAATAAAATGTGTCGTTTGAAATTGATGAATTTTCACAAATTCAATATAACTTGAGCTTGGGGTATACGGAAAGCCAAAAAAACGTGGCAAGGGGTCTACGAGACAAAAGGTTTGGGAACCACCGAGTTTGACCGCAATCATTTTTCAAGTAAAAAACGAAATAAATTGAAATTCTAATAGAGAACTAGATCTAGCCCTAGATCCAACATCGGTGTTGAAAGGACTATCTCGTTCTTGAAAGGACCAACGCTTTCTGGAATTTCCGAATATAATTAGGCATTGTTGATTCAAGAGTTGAGTAATTTTATGTTCAGGAATATTTTGCGCATTGTCTTATTAGTCTAGAGCTAAAAGTCCTATCATTGGAATATTCTAAAGTGTAGTAGAGCTATGCAGGAGCGGACTGACTATCACTGGCGGATCCAGGGGGGGGGGGCGGTAGGGGCGATCGCCCCCTCCCCCACTCGGCCGACCCCCCCCCCCCCGAAGGGGGGGAGCGGACGAATTTTAGTATAGAAGTCACACAATTTGTATACGAATTTTACTTATGTTAATAATATATACTAATTATTTATATTTCAAACTATTTTTAGATTATTTCGCCCCCCCCCTCTAGTATGTTGGCCGATTTATTTGTAGAAATCACAGCTTGCTAAAAGAATCAATTAAATATCTATATGATTAAAACTTATTGATATTTTAACCGATCTCTATATTATGTCGTTCCCCTGTTGTCCGATTGGTGGGGGGGGGGGGGCGAAACCTCTACTGCCCTTCCAACCTAAACCCTTTGAGTGGGGGGGGGGGCGGTCCTACTTTTAAGGAGAAATCATAGTTTGTGAGCAAGATTAGTTGAATTGATATATAAATTTGATATTATGTCGCTCCCCTTCTGGTATCTTGACCGATTCCGTGGGGTAAGGGGGGGGGGGGCGATTGCATGTACTGCCCTCCCCGCTCTAGCCCTCTGAGTGGGGAGTGGTCCTATTTTTATGGAGGAATCATAGTTTGTGAACAAAAATAGTTGAATATCTATATAATTGATATGTGAAACCATTTGTATACTATGTCGCACCACACTCTAATCTCAAATTTTATGATTAGTAAATATAAAAGGAAAAAGGTGGGAGGGGCGATACATGCCATCTCCTTTCCCTTATCGGACAAAGCAATAATTTTTCTTTTTGTATTATAGTTAAGAAATTACAAAATGTAAAAAAAAAATGAAAATGCAAGAAAACGCTTTTAGCGTCGCGGCCCCGAACTCCACTGATTAATAATGAGCTGTAGATGTCAGGAGAATGCGTTTCTTCAGTGAAAAATGCATGAAAACGCTTTAAGCGTCGGGGCTTCGCCCCGAAACTCACTGATGAGTAGTGAGCTGTAGATGTCAGGAGAAGGCGTTTTTGCAGTGAAAAATGCAAGAAAACGCTTTTGGCTACGGGGCTTCACCCCGAACTCCACTGATTAATAATGAGCTGCAGATCTCAGGAGAATGCGTTTCTTCAGTGAATAATGCATGAAAACGCTTTAAGCGTCGCCTCGAAAATCACTGATGAATAGTGAGCTGTAGTTGTCAGGAGCAGGCATTTCTGCAGTGAAAAATGCAAGAAAACGCTTTTGGCGTCGGGGCTTCGCCCCGAACTCCAATGATGGATAAAGAGCTTTAGATGTCAGGAGAATGCGTTTCTGCAGTGAAGAATGCAAGAAAACGCTTTTGGCGTCGGGGCTACGCCCCGAACTCCACTGATTAAAAATGAGCTGTAAACGTCAGGAGAATGCGTTTCTTCAGTGAAAAATGCATGAAAACGCTTTAAGCGTCGGGGCTTCGCCCCGAAATTCACTGATGAATAGTGAGCTGTAGATGTCAGGAGCAGGCATTTCTGCAGTGAAAAATGCAAGAAAACGCTTTTGGCGTCGGGGCTTCGCCCCGAACTCCAATGATGGATGAAGAGCTGTAGATGTCAGGAGAATGCGTTACTGCAGTGAAGAATGCAAGAAAACGCTTTTGGCGTCGGGGCTACGCCCCGAACTCCACTGATTAATAATGAGCTGTAAACGTCAGGAGAATGCGTTTCTTCAGTGAAAAATGCATGAAAACGCTTTAAGCGACGGGGCTTCGCCCCGAAACTCACTGATGAATAGTGAGCTGTAGATGTCAGGAGCAGGCGTTTCTGCAGTGAAAAATGCAAGAAAACGCTTTTTGGCGTCGGGGCTTCGCCCCGAACTCCACTGATGGATAAAGAGCTTTAGATGTCAGGAGAATGCGTTTCTGCAGTGAAGAATGCAAGAAAATACTGAGAAATACTGCTTATTATTATTATTATTATATGGCTCCTTTTGTCTCGAAAGGCAATGGATGCGCCCAAATGAGTCACTGGTTTTGGCTTAATCTTGAGACGGGGCAGAATCTGGTGTGGCTAATCAAGCCAATTCTAGAACGGCAGACTTTGCCACAATTCGTACATGTGTATGCCTCTGATTTAGGGCTAGCAGACAGGGCAGCTTTCTTTTTATCCCTCTTGATTAAAGCCGCTTCAATTCTTTTGTTCTCAGCAAGGGTTGTCCCAGCACGCACAGTCTGTCTCCATGCACTCCGGTCTTTGGCTATGTTTTCCCACATACTTTCGCTGATGCCTGAGGCTCTCATGTCTCGCTTGCAGACATCTCTATATGTTAGTCTTGGGCGGCCCTTGGGTCTGACTCCTTCCACAAGCTCAGCATATAAGATATCTTTCGGGATTCTGCCATCTGGCATGCGGGTGACATGTCCGAGCCAGCGTAATCTTCTTTGTGTCAGGAGAGCATACATGCTGTTCATATTGGCCAATCTTAAAACTTCCTGATTGGAGACATGGTCCCTCCAAGAGATGCCCATTATGCGTCTCAGGCAACGCAAGTGGAAACTATTCAATCTGTGCTCTTGGTACATGTATGTTGACCAGCTCTCACTGCCATAAAGGAGAGTGCTCACAACACAGGCGTTGTAGACTAGGATTTTGGTCGCTGTGGTCAATTTACCATTTTCCCAGACGCGCTTGGAGAGTTTTGCCAATGCTGTGGTAGCTTTTCCTATCCTTTTTGTCAGCTCGATGTCTAAGTCTAGGTTACTGACAATTGTTGAACCCAAGTAGGTAAATTCCTGCACCACTGAAAGGGTGTGGTTCCCAATTTGTATTATAGGTATTTCTGCAACGTCTTGTGCCAGGATTTCGGTCTTGGAGAGACTTATAGTAAGGCTAAACTCTTGACAAGCAGCTGCTAAGGCGTTCACTAGCTTCTGTAGACCTCCTTGTGAGTGAGATACGAGTGCCGCGTCATCGGCAAACAGCAGCTCCCTTATCAAGATACGACGCCTTTTCGTTTTGGCTGTAAGACGTGCCAGGTTAAAGAGCCTTCCATCGGATCTGCTATGGATGTATATTCCGTTTTCCAGGGATTTAAAAGCACTGGATAGTACGACTGAGAAGAAGATGCCAAATAGTGTAGGGGCCAGTACACATCCTTGTTTGACACCGCTCTTAATGGAGAATGGCCTGGAGGAAGAACTTTCAAACTGAACGGTGCCCTGCATATTTTCGTGAAAAGCTGACACTACTTTTCTTAACTTATTTGGGCAGCCGATTCTCTCTAGTACAGCAAACAGACCGCTTCTGCTAACAAGGTCAAAGGCCTTGGTCAAATCAATAAATGCTATGAAGAGGGGCTGCTTTTGTTCTCTGCTCTTCTCCTGTAGCTGCCGAAGAGAGAAAATCATATCTGTTGTAGATCTACCTGCCCTAAAGCCACACTGCGACTCTGGATAAACACGATCTGCCAGGATCTGTAATCGCTTTAGTAATACTCTAGCAAAAGCCTTTCCGACTATGCTAAGCAGTGAGATGCCTCTGTAATTGTTACAATCAGAGCGGTCGCCTTTATTTTTATAAATTGTAACAATGTTGGAGTCTTTCAATTCCTGGGGGACCATTCCTTGTTCCCAGCACAAGCTTAGCAGTTCATGGAGTGGTTTGATTAGGGCATGTTTTCCAGCCTGAATTACTTCAGCAGGAATGCCATCTCCTCCGGGTGTTTTCCCATGTGCAAGCATGTCAATGGCAATGCTCAGCTCCTTTACTGAGGGCGTTTCGTCTAATTCCGTCAAAACTGGAAGTGATGGGAAGTTGGAAACATCATTTGGTGAGATGGCGTTTTCAATCTGGTAGAGTTCTGCATAGTGTTCAACCCATCGTTCCATTTGCAGCGCACGATCGCTGATGATTGAGCCATCTTTTGACTTGAGCGGAGCACACTTGCTGGTGTGAGGTCCAAAGGCTTTTCTCATGCCCTCATATAGTCCTCTTATGTTACCACAGTCGGCACAAGATTGAATATCTTCGCATAGCTCCTGCCAGTATTTGTTAGCACATTGTCTCGCTACTCTTTGGGCATTGTTACGTGCAGCTCTGAGCCTTTTTAAGTTGCTTGGGGTGGGATCCTTCTTGTAGATTAGCATGGCTGCTCTCTTGTTCGTAGTGGCAGTTTCCATTTCTGGTAGACTAGCTTCAAACCAGTCTTCGCTTTTCTTGGTTTTGTTTCCAAAGACCAGTGATGATGTTTGGTAGATTGTATCACGCATAAACGTCCAGCTTTTTTCTACCTCAGTCACAGAGAAGTTTTTAAAAGCTTCCTCTAATTTGTTCTCAAATTCGGTGCAAAGATCAGGATTTTTTGTGCTAGTAGTATTCAGGCGTGATTTTCTTTTTCCCTGTGATGTGTGGATCTTAGTTGGCAGCAGTCTTGTCCGGCAGGACACTAAAGTATGATCAGTATCACAATCCGCGCTTTGGTAGCTATATATATATGCTGTACGTACGTTTATGTATAGGGTTAGGATTTTCTGGGCGTTAGGGTTAGGGTTTGGAAAAAAATCGCCCCCCCCCCACTCCAAAGTTCTGGATCCGCTAGTGCTGACTATATGGGCATTTGGGCAAATGCCCGGTGGGCCGGTACTCAAATTGGCCGGTAGTGCCACCTAAAGGGCCTCATGAATGCCACACTAGGGCATGCATTAAATTGTTAAAGGTTTTATAATATTCTCATATATAAGGGGCTATATGAGTTTCATGTTAATAACATCTTTTACAGACTACAGTGTAATACTAAATGAATCCAACACATTTTCAAAAAAAAAATGTAATAGCCTACATTCGTAGACAGTGCTATTAGTAGGCTTCATCTTTTTAGGGCCTACAAACATAGCGATTAAAAAGCAACATAAGCGCTATATTTCTTTTAAAGATATAGAGCATGCCTACCGTTATCGATGCATTCTAAAAAATATAACATAATGATTTTGAGAACAGATAGGCCTATAATTGGAGTCCCATCATATGATATACAATTTATGGGCCGTACTGTATAGAAATGTCTGGGCCGATTTGGACATCCAGTCCGCCCCTGGAGCTATGCATTCACTCGAAGGGATGGGGGAGGTAGCGGGGTAAAGAATGTTCCATTGTTTTTTAATCTAACATACATTAGTTATTAATAGAAAAACAGTTGTAAAAGGGAGGTAATGTTTTTATAACGTTTTCTTCTTGTTGTTTTCTTCAATATGCCAATTAAATATAAGAAGAAAAATAAGAGACACGAGATCCTTTGTTCAGAATTATGACATACTTTGAATTTTTTTGTTTAACATTGTTGTAATTGAACTAGTGACGCGGGTCGGGACATCCACGTGTGACACAGGTTACACAGGCCTGTGTACTTCGAGTGGGCCGAGTGTTGGAGACATGGAGAGTTCGGGTCAGTTGAGGGCAGCAGAGTTCAGGCGAGACAGATCGGCGCCTTCGACATACACGGAGGTCACGGACAGATACTCTAGTACAAGTTCAGTACAGCGATTACAGACATTTCTAGTGATGGGCAAAAGTTAACTAAAAAGTTAGAAACTTTTAGTTTAACTAAAAAAATTAATTAAGGCCATTATTTAACTACAAACAAAAAGTTTAATTAAAAGCATAGTTTAATTTTTTTTAGTTACTAACTGAAAAGTTTAATTAAAATTTGTGCAACTTTTCAACATGTGGTGAGGGTTGAAACGCACATCCCTGTTTTCTGGTCATGTGATATCAATAACTTTGATTATAAAAAAAATGACGCAGTTAACAACTATTTAGTCAGTTTACATTTGAAAAGGGTATAGTAATATGTAGAAGTTATGGAGTAGCCTAAATATTTGCAATTGAAAGTAGCAGTATTATAAAATGTTAAACATTTTTTGCCAAAAGCTTCTATGCAATATTATAAATGAGGTTGTTCCGAATTATTTTTTTTTTGTGAGCCACGTGGAGGTGTTTAATTTCTGTTTATAGTGGGAATTAGTGAGTTAGGTCAATATTTAGTGGTTTTAATCAATTCATTTGCTGTAAACAATAATTTTTAACTGCAGGAACTTCAAGTACACCCTTTTTATAGACGTATTATTCAATTATTGAGATCTAAGTCTAAATCAAGAGCAAGGCCTATATCTCTATACATCTAACAGCATTAGGATTACCAACTCTAGAAAAAAAATTTTTATCGATACCCTCTCTGATCATAAAGTTAATAGACTGTGTCCAACTGATTTTAACAACCTGGTCAGCTAGACATACATATTTAGGCCTACTGTACTGTACGTGTGTAGTCGATGATACTACAAAACTACCCTGCGTTTTTTTTTAACTGCGCGTTATGCTTAATGTGGAGTGCTCAGACAAGAAAATAACACACTGGCGTGGCTTGTCAAGCATGTTCGTAGATATATCTTTACACTAAAATAGTTTCACACCCTTCCTGCCCAAAAGTAAATATCACATTAGTTTCAGCACCTAGCTTAAACTCTATATTTGGCAGCTACGTTCACAGCTTAATTGCTCATACCGGCGCCTTCGACATACACGGAGGTCACGCTCATACCCACTGAAGCTTCTATGTGTAATGTATTTATGTTGTCCACTTGTCATTATGAGAGAGACACAATTAGATAGAGCCATTATTTGTCTAACACATGCCTAACGGCTGTCTGTGTCGGCTCTATTGAAGTTGTTGGTGAACGATCTCACCACCCAGTTCAGCTAGATTGCAAGATTGAAAAAAAAATCTGCAGTTTGAAAAGATTGATTAAGTTGAGAGCCTTCGCCTTAGTCTGTTGGACCAATTGAACAATTTTATTTGTTTTGCCACAGTGCACAAGTACTACAAAGGCATTCATTACACATAATAACAGTATAAAAAAAAACATACTCAAAATAATCAAAATGAAGTCACCAGAAAAGTACATTACATTAGAAATAACAGTAATGATAAACAACGGGCTATCTGGCTTGATATATTGAGATGATCTATACATCTAGTTAGGACTGTTGAATGGTTTATTTTGAGATTTGGGGCACCACACAAGATCTGTTGACCGTCGTTCTCTAGTTCTCTCTGTTTGGAACACACGGAAGACACAACGACAATACTGCCGATCACGCTCCATTGCACATTCAGTCCAGTCAACAAAGTAGGTCAGAAAAAAACAACTTGTTGAGACCTTGACCACTTGCAGTGAAAACAAATTTATTGACCAGCAGACAAGAATCTATAAATATAATTCTCTTCTTCCCTCAACAGTTTAAACGAGAAGTAAAGGAAAGATCACTCTCTTATTTCTGCGAAAAAAACAAGAGGGGGGGGGGGGAAGAACACGTTTTCACAGCTCGCTACGGATGGCTGCGCGCTAAACTGTCAAACCCTGCCTGCTCCCATCCCTCTTTGTCTTGCGGGAGGTTTGGACTAAAATGTAAACTATCTTCAACTCTGAAGGAACATCCAAATCATGTACAACAAACAAACATTTTACAAACACTAAATAGCAAGGCATTTTAAGGCCCTATTCGAAACTGATTTCGCGGCGGGACAGGTTTGGGTAGGGAAGCGGACAATAAGTGAAATTTAGGAGTTTGTATTAGAAAATAAATTCGTCTTTGCATTTTATTCATTCTTTACTATGTACAGAATTACTTTACGAGCCTTGCGTATAGCAAAGTCATACAGTATATCATAATAATTCTGTTTCCTACATAGATCCCGCTCAATAGCAAGAATTACCAAATGTTTCAATCTATCTTTAAGAATTGTTGACCTCCTGGTAAATCGACATGAGGGCGCGGGGAATCTGTTTTAAGTTTAAAAATTGTTTAATTTAATCATTTATACACCTTGAATTAGCGCAGGTCCTATGAAAGTGCGGATCCTTTGAAAGTGGGGGCCCAATGCGGTCGCATAGGTTGCAGTGGCCTAAGACAGGCTATGCAAAATAGCTAGCGGCGTATTCTACGCCGCTGGTCGACTAGTATTAAAAAAGAAAATTCAAAGAAATAAGGCCAAGAATTATTTCAGTTTTTGGAAAGTTTTCTTTTTTTAAGTTTCTAGGAAGTACAGAGCAAGATATTTGGGGGTTTACTGTTCATTGTTGGTCAGTGTTGATCAGTTCGTACTTTAAGTCCCTACTGTATTATCTCTTTAATGCATTAATACTTAAGTCTACTTATCTCAGTGGAGGCCCTGTGTTCCACGAGGAACGCAAAGAAAAGATGATCATGACTTATCACAGTGATGTCCAGCCTAATTCGACCGACTGGCCATTTTAATTTCCGACACTCGTGTTCGGGCCACTTGAAAAGGTACAAAAAATGAAATGTAATTGACCTGAAACTATTTGATTAAAATAGCAACTTGTGGATCTAGTTCTTACATTAATTAATGGGATATTTGAAGTTAACCTTCTTTTAAGCTTCAGAAAAAGGTTTCATTTCTCTACTTATAATGTGAGCAACATTGTGTAGCTAGCTTTACCACCGACTCATTTTCGTGTCTCTTTTAGGAGAATATTCCCATCAATCCTCCAATCTCAAGGCGTAGTTTAACAATCTTTTATACGCGGCTCAATGTAATGCCCTTTATATAATGTTTGTTTTTAAAACAGCCACACTTTCTTTACAAATCAATTATATTATATATATAGTTCGTCCATCGTGGTTCGATGATGACCACTTTGTCATCCAGGGGGCTGAGGGCTTTGCACTGGGGTTTTATGCCTCCTCATGTGGCTGGTGAGACCTATGTGAGGCCGGAATGTTCGGCCGCACACTGGGCAGGTTATTCCAGCTGGAGCTAGTGTCGTTTGCCTTGCTTTTCTTTTCTGGCGTTTTTCTTCTGCCAGCGTTGTTCGTTTTTCCTTAGCAACCTGTGCGCCAGTTTTCACAGCGCGACGCCATGATGCTCTGTCATGTGCCTCTGTCTCCCAGGTGCCAGGGTCTATGCTGAACGCCTTCAGAGAAGCTTTGAGGGTGTCCCTGAAGCGCTTTCTTTGACCACCTTGCGAGCGCTTTCCTTCGCTTAGTTGGCCATACAAGAGTCGTTTAGGGATGCGGTGGTCTTCCATTCTGTAGACCTGACCTGCCCATCGCAGCTGGGACTGCATCGGGATTGTGTGGATGCTTTGCAGACACGCTCTTCGAAGGACTTCTGTATCTGGTATTTTGTCTTGCCATTTGACATTTAGTATTTTTCTCAGACATGTCATCTAATCAAATATACTGCTTTATTATCATGTTCCACTAAAAAAAAGGCAAGACCCGTTCACTTTTCTTGGTAGATTCTACATTCAGAGTCCCATTTCAGGAACGTACAAATGGTAAATGTTGTTAAAAATTGAGAAAGATTGACGCCCCAACGTAGGTCAATTTACATTTTAAAACTTGTTTATTTTGAAGGGTGACTTTCAACAATTTGTGCCGGCATTTCGGCGGGCGGATGGAACCACGCCGCGTGCCAATCTGTCCTGCGGGCTGTATTTGGGTCATCACTAATTTATCACATTCACCTATCCCGAAGTCTTTTCTTTTGAACCACTGGGGAACCACATGTGATCTGTTGACCGACCGTCTTTATCAATTCTTTCCTATCTTTTGCCTAGGGTGAAATCACTTGCTGTGATTATTATTACAGTTTCTATCTCTGTGTTTATCATTAAGATTTATTTCATCGAGTTTTATTATATTTCTTTGGACTGAATTTGAGACAATTACATTTTAATCAACTTAGAATTGTGTATCAGTGTATCATCAAACACTCTCTGCAAAGGTGTAAAAGAAATCTTCATTTTTTTTTAACATTCATTAATTATTTAAAAAAAAAAACAAGTAACATACACGAAGCTAATTGACGTAACAACTGTAGTAACAACTGTAGTAAAACTAAAGTAACTTATTTTTTTTATCTTAAACAACTGAAGTAACAACTTACCTTTTTATTGTGCACAACTTAAGTAATAACTTATCTTTTTATCGTACACAACTGAAGTAACAACGTATCTTTTTATCGTACACAACTGAAGTAACAACTTACCTTTTTATCGTACACAACTGAAGTAACAACGTATCTTTTTATCGTACACAACTGAAGTAACAACTTACCTTTTTATCGTACACAACTGAAGTAACAACTTACCTTTTTATCGTACACAACTGAAGTAACAACTTACCTTTTTATCGTACACAACTGAAGTAACAACTTATCTTTTTATCGTACACAACTGAAGTAACAACTTACCTTTTTATCGTACACAACTGAAGTAACAACTTATCTTTTTATCGTACACAACTGAAGTAACAACTTACCTTTTTATCGTACACAACTGAAGTAACAACTTACCTTTTTATCGTACACAACTGAAGTAACAACTTATCTTTTTTATCGCACACAACTGAAGTAACAACTTATCTTTTTATCGTACACAACTGAAGTAACAAGTACAACATCTGAAGAAATGTACAGGAAAACTATGAAAGACATTAAAATATTCAATATCAAACTGTTTCAGAAAGAAAAAATGACAATAGAGCGCCAGTGAAAAAAAAACAACATTTGAGCCTTTCGCCCTATTTGCTCACACTGAACATGATTTCCAGCATGCGGTCAACGACTTGCGTACGCCGCTGCCTCTTTTCATTTTATTGTAAATCTCGGAAAAAAAGAAGTCATGTTTCAGAGGTCACGCAATAAAATTCTACTCATTCACAAAGATCAATGTGAATGAACAGCCTCCTAACGTGGTAGACCACTTATCTGGGAAGTATCTTTCCGTCGTAGATCACTTATCTGGGAAGTATCTTTCCTTGGTAGATACCACTTATCTGGGAAGTATCTTTCCGTGGTAGACCACTTATCTGGGCAGTATCTTTCCGTGGTAGGCCACTTATCTGGGAAGTATCTTTCCGTGGTAGACCACTTATCTGGGAAGTATCTTTCCGTGGTAGAAGCCACTTATTTGGGAAGTATCTTTCCGTGGTAGAGACCACTTATCTGGGAAGTATCTTTCCGTGGTAGAGACCACTTATCTGGGAAGTATCTTTCCGTGGTAGAGACCACTTATCTGGGAAGTATATTTACGTGGTAGAGTCCACTTATCTGGGCAGCAGAGTATCATATGACGTCTCGCTTTTATACGTCACCAAGCGAGACTGTTGGGAAATAAATCGCTCCGCGCCTGCCTACAGAAATCAGTTTCTACCAAGCTTTCGTTCTCTCAACCTTTCTATATGGATCTGAGACATGGGTACCATACATCAGTACTAAACGGAGAGGAAATAAGACTTCTTGAACGCTTTCACCAAAGATGTTTGCAGTTCATCATGGACATATGTTGGCAGGGTCGCATTACAAACTGCGATATTCTTGCGGACGTTGGTATGGACAGTATAGATAGACTTTTTATAGTCCGACAATTATGCTTGGCAGACTTCATATCCCTTTAGGGGAACGACAGTATGCCAAAGGCAGTCTTTTTGTTGAGTTGAAAGTGGTCAGCGTAACAGAACAGAGATGTCCCACAGAAACGCTTTAAAGACTTGCTTAGGCACCAAACTGACATAGAAGAGAGCACCTGGTTGCAGGCGGCTTCGGAACGAGACAGATGGAGATCACTTACAAAGGCCGCGGGATACATATTTGAGACCAAAAGAAAATCCGCTGCCGAGGACAGACGTAGACGGCGAAAAGAAAATCTAAATCGACAACCAGTAGACAATTTTTATGCCTGCGCTGGATGCGGCAAAATATGTAGGTCACAGCTGGGACTTCATATCCACGGGAAATGCTGCACTTCTAATTAATATTCAGACTCGAAGACAAGTTTCATATTTAATGTTAAGCAAATGTAATAAAAAAAACAACGAAAAATTAACCCAACATTTTGCAAATGCATTTTTCATTTTATTTACTAGATTTTATAAACTCCTAATTGTTATCAATACTTTTTTTTTTCATTTGCAATTTGAATATATATTTTTTAAACTCTTTTTAGTCTTTTATTCAACATGGACATTTTTTGCTTTGGCCGCTAAACGAGTGTCATCAGACACTAATATTCGTACGATGTCCTGACGGCGAGAAAGTATTCTCCCTTAGGCGCGAGTCCCTCTATGCGTGACCTCCGTGACCCGAAGGTGCCACTCTATGTCGCTGGGCTCTGTTCTGCTTTGGGGGGGGGGGGGGGTCATGTTAGAACGGTGCATTTATTTCCTTCGGTGCCGATAAAAATTTATCCCACAGAGACATGGATTAAAACATTATTTACTTGTATTTCCTGACTTTTCTGTTGAAAGTTTGAAAGTCTTATATATTTATTATGTAGGTCCACCCCTCCCCCTACTCACCCTGATTCTAGTTCTTCTTTTTAGCATAGTTTTCTGTTTTAAATGGCATACCATAGCTTGGCTAAATCTGCACCCGTCACCGAATTACTGTGTATTTTTTACCTCCTGCGCCTCCCGTTCCATATACAGCTGTTTACAATTATTCGGTATTCGCGATAAGTTTACATTGTTTGAATAATTCGTTTCTTTTCCTCCTCTACTAGTAATGAAACTTCACCTCCCCTCCCAATTTCACACGATTCACAAACAGTGAAATTGTCATCTAGAACCAAATTACAATCTAGGCGATAGACATAGCAACACACAATATGAGAATAATGATGTCAAAAATTTAAAAATTTAATAGTAAATAGTTATATATTAAAATAACAATAGTATGTATCATGAGTATGACTATGCTGTATGAGTATACATAGATCTAGATTTAGATCTATACTACTATATAATAGTATATATGAATCATGAATTCATATATATATATATATTATATTCAAATATATATTATTATATTATTATTATAATTATCTACTCATCTAGGAAGATTACGGGTGAGTGCAGTGTTTCACATAATTACGCAAACCCAGTTGAGACCTGTATATTTTCCAGAATTTTGTGCAGACAAAGCCATTGTCTGCTGGCGGTCTAATTTAGTTTTCTTTCCGTCTTTTGCGCCTGTCTTGAATAATGGCTTTTCTTTGAGTCTCAAATGTTTGTTCCGCAGCTTTTGTGTGATAGCTCTTCAACTGTCTCTCTCAGAGGACATCTGTTACCAGGTATTTTCCTCTATGCCAGTGAGGGCGAAATGGCGCCTGAATGGATCTTTATAGCGCTTACAAGGGGGGGGGGCGATCACCGCTGTAACTCCTTCCTACTCTTAGCTCAACAAAGAAGATCACCTTTGGCATGCAGTCATCTCTCATCAGCATAAAAATTAATCTAAAAATGACTTCTTAACCTTTTTTATAAGTGTTTTTCTAAGAGAAGGGGCGCTGGCGGATTTTTTTAAAGGGGGGAGGTAGGCCAAGAAAGGTTGAAGACCACTGCTCTAGATTTAGATTTGATTTTTGTAAGCTATTATAATACAGCAGATGAAAGTGAGTAGGGCAGATGTTTTAATGGGCAAAATGGTGGTCAATCTCACTATCCCTTAGCATGACAAACGGAATCAAACTGATGTGCCCTGATTCTATAATTACAGAAAGTAGGAAGATCTAAAGCTACAGTTATAGTCACTAGTATCTTAGCTATGTTCCATTACTTATGAAAGCCTGAATTCAAAGAATAAAATCAGGGATACTAGCAATTATACATAAAACACTGAACATCTTCAAATACAAAAACAAAATTTAATAAAATACTCTGAAAGACACTAAGATAGAGGCACATTCCTCAACCCATATGCTAGGACAAATTTGTACAAATACTCCTTCTTCCCTAGTGCTATTAGAGCATGGAATGGGTTGCCTGAGCTAGCCAGGAAAACCAGTGACTTGGCAGAATTTAAGTCATTGGTTAATATGCATGACTAAATGCATGACGCATAGGACGTAATCATCTTCTTTTTTGAAGTAACGTCTGCATCATATAAGATAAGAAGATAAGATATTCAAGGCTTAGTTTAATTACAAAAGAAAAGCCTTTGCTTATGTAGAAAAAAGCATTAACTTTTTTATCCCATGTGCCCTTCTTCAACACATCTGTTTGTTTTCAAGCATAAGAACCTAGAATAAATAGCCTTATCTTACAACAGCTAGGGAGCTTATACAATTCAGCAGACTCCATAACTCAGCTTCTATATTAGAAACAAGTTCAATGACTAGTTAGGATTGTAAATCTTTTAAAACAAATCTTTATTTTTATTGGTGATAGTAAAGCATGCCAAAGCTTTCATTGTTGACTCTGCTAATAATGGTTTAAAAATGAACATTTGAATTCTTTCAAAATGTGAAAAAAATTTCCAGTGTCTGCATACTCTACTGGTAGCTTGCCAAGAAATTGCTCATAAACAAAACTAGATGTCACTAGATCCAGCCAAACAAACCATTGCATCTGGTTTAAGTCTAAATTCACTTCTAGCATAAAGTCATTCTTTTAAATGAATTTTCTGTTGGTGCAATTACGGAATCAGGAATAAAACACTAGAAGCACCATGATCATAACATCATTGCCAAATGTAAAGAACGTATTCATATTCTAGAAAAGTCTAAGAAATATGACAAAGACTAAAAGTGATAATATTTTGAAAACTTTACAGAATATCTTATATATAACTCTTATGCTGTGTTAACTTTTTGGATTGCGCTGCATGCCTGTATCTTACGAGATTGGAGGATTTTAGTCTTTCCTGAGTATATTTCTTTATATTTAGAAAAATACACAATTGCCCCTCAAAATACACATTTCCAGGTCTGGGAATACACATTTCCATTTTGGCATGTAGGTATTACTGGTACATTGTATTACTACTTCTAATCTTTAAAATAAGTAAAGCATCTTTAAATGGTCATTTATTTCACAAGTGTGGGCAGTCTTCAGAGACGACTTTAGCATTGGATCAGGCTCTGATCGAGTGTCTTTAGGGGCACGAATATTTGTTGGATGGGCTGACGATGACGAAAGATTCTCTTTGTGGCGGGGCTCCGATCTCTCTCTCTCTCTCTATTTATCTCTTTCCCTCTCTATTTTTCTCTTTCTATGTCTATTTTTCTCTTTCCCTCTCTTGTTAGCTTAAAATAATGTTACACTCATTAGCCTAATATAACACTAAAGAAAACTGCACGTTAGATACATGAGACTCTTTCATAACACACTCTCTAAAATACAGGTTACACACAACACAGTATGAACTTTCTTACCAAGGGGAAAAACTGCATACAAACACATACACATAAATAAAATGTCAACATGTCTATCTTTTTATCTTTCTTTCTGTCTCTCGTTCTCTCTGCCTCTCTCGTCTGGTATGCTTTGAGTCTTTTTTGAGTATCCTCCTTTGGTTTCTAATAAAATTTATTTAAAAAAAAATGAGGACAGCATTACTACAATAACACATTGGACGGGGCGCTGGCCGAGTATCATCGGGGCTCCAATCTCTCTCTTTTTCTCTTTCCCTCTCATGTTAGCTTAAATAATAATAATAATAATAAGGCTTGTCTTCGAGTCCCAAGATTAACGAGGAATGCAATATTTCTCGTGGCTACGCAGTCCCATCTGTGACCTACGAATTTTGCCACTTCTAGGGCAAGTATAACCATTGTCCGCCGGTGGTCGATATTAGATTTTCTGTATGCGACGCTGGGTTCATCAAACTCTTTAATAACACACAATAGGAGCTTCCTTACCAAGGGGAATAACTCTATATACAAACACATTCACATATTAATGTTTAACTCATTTGCCTTTTCAAAGTGATTTCTAGGCGTTTTGCAATTTCCTTCCATATAAATTTTATATAAATAATATATTACATAAATTTACATATATATTCAATAAAAATTAATTACCACAAAAAATATTTGAAGGAGGTAACACACCTATACACTCACACAATAGATCTTCACAAAGGGCCTACCCATTAACAATATAAAGAAGGAGTGTTGATAATAGAGATTAATACTGTTTATAAAATATGAATACTACGTAAGTTGATCAGATTATTTTAATTCCTATAATAAGTAACGCGCATAAAGCCTTCCTCCCCATTCCCACTCTAATTTTAGCACCTTGGTACAATGCTGTTCCCTGCCCTTTTAACTCCAGTGTGTAGCCTTGAGACTCATTACATAATATTCACGACCTAGCTCAACTTTTAGTGGGAGTGCGTGGAGGGGGGAGGGCTAAGGAGGTGAAGAAATGAGAGGAGAATCGTCATTTTATAATGGCTCTTAATCCGGAGTCATTTTTTTCCACACATTCTCATGATTGTCATTTTCTCACGTTTTGTCAGCTTTTCTTTTATATCAAAAAAAGTCAGTAAGAATCGTTATAGTTGCTATATTTTTTTATAACGTCACCGAGAGCCCAGAGCCTAAGGATGAAATATACGTTAAAATTTTAAAATTATTTTCAAAATTAAGGTCGCTAATTAAAGAGTGCCTAATTTTCCGCCTTGTCAACAAAGTGGCTAATTATCCGGGTGCCTAAATTTCCTAAATTCGTTAAACTGAGAGGGAAAGAGAAAACCAGAAAGTAAAATAAGAGAAAGATTGAAGCCCCGCCTCAAAGAGAATCTTTTGTCACCTTCAGCCCATCGTACAAATATTCGTGTCCCTAATGACACTCGCCCAGGTCCAGTGATGAGACAGTCTCTGATTATTTGTTATTGCAGTGGTGCTATTTTACTTTTTTTACCAAAGAGGACAGAGGAATAAATTGCATACTAAAGGACGAGAGAGAGAGAGAGAGAGAGAAACACAAAGAGAGAATAAGAGAAAGAAAAATATAGAGATGTTGACTTTGTGCTTACCCAGCCAGCAAAGCTACCTGTTCAGGCACGGGCTGAGTTAGGGGCCCGCACGGGGAACCGGATAGTCGTGCGGGGCAGTTTTTTCCTTTCCTACCCCGTCATGCGCCCATTCAAAACCCCCCTTAGATGAATGGGGCCCGTAAGTAGCAGGGGATGGAGAGATTCGCCCCATTGTTTCACTGCTGGGCGTCGGCTGGCGGTCTGAATTTTGCGTAATACAGTTAAGGTCCCACCACCTTCCCCCTTCTCGTCCTACTGGCAAGGAGTGCCCTCCCCGCCTCGCTCTTATCTCGGACGAGACCGTCGGCCAGGAAACTCGTTGCGTAATGAAATTCAAGGGGAGACAAAAAAAAAAGAGCTCAATACAATTGGTTCGGATAGTCTCCCATTTCATTATAAACACAATAAACTCATTGAATGTTTTGTTATTTTTTTATATAAACTTTTTATTGCTTCGTTTTTTTTGTTTTTTTTTTTTTGTTTTTGTTTTTTTTTGGTTTTTTTTTTTACATTAAAATATTTCGTGTTAATATATATGTATATAGCTATGAAATAAAAACAAGTGTTTTATTGTTATACAATATATAAGGACGATTCTTTTGATTTAATAATTTTATTTACATATTTAATGAAAACTATATTTTTTGATATTTTAAATTTATCAGAAATTTTTTTACGAACAATATAAAAACTGATGTAAACGCTGCATACAATAACTGTATCCCTGATAGCAAAATTTTCGGGCCCGGTAAGGACCCCCAATTGGGCCTGCCCATACTAACCACATGGGCCTCAATTGGGGGAAGAACTCGGCCCTTAAGGTTGAGTCTGGGCTCAGTCAGTGGCCCCAGAAAATCCCCTTGTGAAATCCGTGTGGGACCAGTAAAGGAAAGGACTTGTGGGCCCCAATAAGGCTATTATAGATACTTGGCTCTTTGGGGAGAATTAATGAAAGCCCAAACGGGTGCCCTTAGGGCTGATTCTGGGTCCAGTTAGGGGGTCCAGATGAAGCCCTGATGGAAACCTCATGGGGCCAGTACGGGGAAAAATTGAGGGGCCTGAGAGGGCTAAACTCATGGGCCCCATTTGGGGGATGAACGTTGGCCCAAACGGGGGCCCTTAGGGCTGGGTCTGGGCTCAGTTAGGGGGCCCAGATGAAGCCCTGATGGAAACCTCATGGGGCCAGTACGGGGAAACATTGAGGGGCCTGCTAGGGCTAAACACATAGGCCCCATTTGGGGGATGAACGTTGGCCCGAGCGGGGGCCCTTAGGGCTGAGTCTGGGCTCAGTTAGAGGGCCCAGATGAAGCCCTGATGGGGCCAGTACGGGGAAAACATTGAGGGGCCTGCTAGGGCTAAACACATGGGCCCCATTTGGGGGATGAACGTTGGCCCAAACGGGGGCCCTTAGGGCTGGGTCTGGGCTCAGTTAGGGGGCCCAGTTGAAGCCCTGATGGAAACCTCATGTGGGCCAGTACGGGCAAACATTGAGGGGCCAGAAAGGGCTAAACACATGGGCCCCGTTTGGGGGATGAACGTTGGCCCAAACGGGGGCCCTTAGGGCTGAGTCTGGTCTCAGTTAGGGGGCCCAGATGAAGCCCTGATGGGGCCAGTACGGGGAAAACATTGAGGGGCCTGCTAGGGCTAAACACATGGGCCCCATTTGGGGAATGAACGTTGGCCCAAACGGGGGCCCTTAGGGCTGAGTCTGGGCTCCGTTAGGGGGCCCAGATGAAGCCCTGATGGAACCCTCATGGGGCCAGTATGGGGAAGACATTGAGGGGCCTGATAGGGCTAAACACGTGGGCCCCATTTGGGGGATGAACGTTGGCCCAAACGGGGGCCCTTAGGGCTGAGTCTGGGCTCAGTTAGGGGGCCCAGATTATGCCCTGATGGGGCCAGTACGGGGAAAACATTGAGGGGCCTGAAAGGGCTAAACAAGTGGGCCCCATTTGGGGGATGAACGTTGGCCCAAACGGGGGCCCTTAGGGCTGGGTCTGGGCTCAGTTAGGGGGCCCAGTTGAAGCCCTGATGTAAACCTCATGTGGGCCAGTACGAGGAAAACATTGAGGGGCCTGATAGGGCTAAACACATGGGCCCCATTTGGGGGATGAACGTTGGCCCAAACGGGTGCCCTTAGGGCTGAGTCTGGGCTCAGTTTGCCTCTAGTTTCTCTTTCTCTCTTTTCTCCCTACTGACAAGGAATGCTCTCCCGGTCTAGCTGTTATCTCAGACGAAACATAGAAAGTTATTACGTAACATAACTCGAGGGGAGGTAAAAGAAAAAAAAGAAAACCATGACTTTGATATGTTGGCTCGGATAGACTCACTTAGATTATTAATACAAACAATATTGCTGTTTTTTAATTATTTTATTTTCATAAAAATGTGTATAGGTTCCTATATGTTTTTATTCTTTTTTTTTTTCGTTCTTTGCATTTAATTTAAAGTTATAGAATGCTGATTTCTAAACTGTGATAATTTTATCTTACATTATACTTTATTAAATAAATTGGATTGTAGGTCATTTTTAGGTATAACATTCAATGTCATTATGTCAAAAAGTGATTTATATTATATATTTTATTTATTCTTCTCACAGTAGTTTGATCAAAACGTTTCTACTATAACGACATATATATGGGATATTTGTGTGTGTGCATGTTTGTTAGCGCGCGTGTGTATGAACTATGCATGTTATATGCCAATTTAAAATTTCTAGATCTAATATAGTACGTGACACTTTAAAAAAAAAAAGGGTCATTGCCTAGCTCCAAGATTTTTCATGAGATGGCTAGATACAAATGTGCGATTAATATGATGTCGAGTGTTTTGATTTTTTCGAGTAAAAAAAAAAGCAACTTGTGACTTTACAACACTTGCTGTAAATGGACTTTCACTTAGGCATCATTTTGACTTTGCTCATGTAATGTAACACCCCTGTGACCATATTCGCACTCCCTCTACGTCTATCTGACCCAGATGTTTAATTAACATCATGGTGATCTCTTTTATAGCCTTCCTCTAACTTAACTCCCCTTTCTTCTTTTTTTTTTTTTTACCCACTCTGCTGGATTTCTCGAGTTAACACCTAATGAAACGCTAGACAAAATGACGCCTCTCGAAGTAATAAAACTGAATCTGTCGTTCTTGTAGGTTTCTATCATTGCGGAAGGTACCGGTATTTACTGACCAGTCATTGATATTTAGGGTTATGTATTTTCACGTCTACCTCAGGAAATAAATAAATAAATAAATATATATATATATATATATATATATAGGTTAACATAGAAAATCAACAGATTCAGTTAAACAAGCACAGCATTGGTTTCTTTTTTTTTTTTTTTTTACGTTTTATCTGTAACATGTATTAAATATATTTTAACCATTCATACTACAGATCTGATTTACTGTAATTGTGTATAGTTGCACTGTTCAATTAGATTTCAAATAAATAAATTATTTGCAATTCTTATTGCATCTTCTGGTAATAAGCCGATTTTAAAAGTTTTAATGTAGCCTATAATGCTAGTTTCCAGTACCGGTAGATATTTTTAATGTAAAAAAACTTTACACAAGCAAAGAATATTAACAATAGGGGTTTTACCAATCTTGTTTGAATTTATTTAGTCGTTTTGAAACATGACTAATAAGAATGCTTTTATATTGATTTAAATGTTTGTCTCAGTTATATTTAAATATAGATATTAATTTATAAAGATCGAGTGCGTGTAAAATTCCTACAAATAAAGATCAGCTTAGGTTAACACGTGTTTGACGTTTTCCTTGCTCGTTGCATAGAACGCGTGCTATCAAGCAAGAAAGTACACGTGTTCACACTGATGGTCAGTAGGTCAAGGCTCGCTGACTCTCACTGTAAATCTTTTTCGTACCACCTCTTTACTCGATCTTTTTGTTGACGTAATAGACCTTGTGATCTCTTTCTTTTATGAGTTACACAAATGTTTAGGTCAATAACATTCAAATATAATGAAACACGTAACTAAAACTATCTTATGATTTAAATATAATTCAAGGAATTTTTATTTTAAAGTATAAGATATAACTGGCAAGATCATGATATGAACGACAGGATTTGCTATTCAGTTTCATACATTTAAAAAAAAAAGTTATCTCAAAATACATGCTACATGACAGATCTAATAAACTACATTATAGGCACAGTTCGTAAATATTATCGATGACTGATTCTACGAAGATAAAGAGCATAAAAAAAAAATCAAGAGGCATGCAAATGTGTTGTAGCAATAGTTGTAGACTATGTACGTGTCAGTGTTTTATCTACTATCTACTGTATACCCCATTCTAGAATATTTATGATTTAAAATATATATAAAATTAATTAGAGTCATATTTTAAATCGTGCAATCTAACTTTGTAAGAACCATCTTCGTTAATTATAATGTCTATAATGCAATTTGTGTAAGTACGGTAGTCAAGTAGATGAGGTCACGAGATAAACCAACACATCCTCACATCATTTGTTCAAATGCTGCACACTGCTATATGGTATCGAAATACTAGCGTTAATAAAACAAACAATTTAAATATTCAACAAGAGACACTACTAATACAGTATTAGAGAAGATTATAGTCCTGAGGGGGGGGGGGAGAAAGACTGTGCCGCTGGTCAATGTGTAGGCTACCCGGTCACGTGGCTTACTTACAATTGACCAACCAGAGACAGGTCTACATGATAGGCTACAGCCTATTGCATCATTAAGAAAAATAGCGCCAGAACCAAACACCATGACCATCCCATTCCAGTCATAGTACTCATAGATCTACTTCAAGATTGTGTTGATTTGTGATTAACTCGACTCTATTCTAACAACTTTGGAATGTGTGCGTCAAGCAAAGGTACTTTTTATTTTATTAGACAATTAGATCTACTTTATTATTTTATACTTATTTATAGAGATTAAGTCTGGATAAATTAAAGTAGATTAGATCTAGAATCTAGATCTACATCTACATTTAATTTTAATGTCATTTTTGTTTGTGAATGTGCTTTTTTGGTTTAAGTCTAGTCAGACTAGGCCGTCACTAGGCACAAATAATTATTTTAAGTGACTCAAGGAAAGCCGTTTGAAATAATAATTATAATCATTCGAATCCCGTGGCGTGTCTCACAGTCACAGTTTATTAGAACCTTAATAGATTAGATTTAGAAAGTCAATTTAGAAAAGATAGTAAAACCAAATTCAACCATTAAAATTAATATTTTAAAATACGTGAGTTCTTGAGATCTATTTTCAATTTAAATGCAAAATGTAGGCCTATAAATACATTTTTGTATACTTTTTTGTAGAAGCAAATCTAACAATGTTATACTACCTATACTATACTGAAACTAGTCAATAATCTTGTCATTCAATATGTTGTGCAGAATTTATAATTTATCTTTATATTGCTTATGCCTTATGTAGATCTATGTATTTAATATTTCTCATGTGTGACTTTGATTTTAAAAAATTGAAATGTTAAAAAAAAATGATTTTCAGACTCTCGGAACCAAAGAGTGAAAGAATGATGGCATCACTATGATCACTTCTTGCTGGATCTGTCCAAGAGTCAATGAGTACAGGTATTTAATTTAAAATATAAAGTATTATTACTACTCAATTTTATTATAATTACCAATTGATTAAGTTTAAAAAAATTATTACTATACTTAGGCTACTATATTAATATTTTTTCATATTCTTCAAGGTGGACCATGTTGGAAAATAATAGTCAAGACTCAAGTTGAGACAAGAGCTCCATTGATGTTATTGATCAAACTGGTAATTTTTTTTTACAATATTTTCAAGCCAAAAATGTATACAAATCTGATGATCCAGATTTCCTGAATAATTTATATTAGCAGTCTAGATTTACTTGTAAAATTTATTTAATACTTATTTTATTTTCTGTCTGCAGAACATGTTCTAGAGATACTGGAGAAAAGATTTGAGTGCAGTACAGACTCATTAATTAAAAGAAGCAGAGATAAATACAATCAGGATTGGGTATGAAGCAAAATTCCCAATGGCTAATAATGTATCACTGTTGGAAATAGAAGTGAAACTGAAGGATGAAGATTCTCATGAAAATTTGGTAAGGCCATATTATATTTTAGGATTTAGGATGTAAAATATCATTTATGTGAATAGGTACTTTGATAAACTGACCTAGATCAATTTTTTTTCTCCCAAAAAATGGCTGAAAAGTGTGTCAGCACATTTTACCCTTTTTTTAGGGGTGGTCATTTCCATCAAAGTTTTAGCATCAAAGTTTTAGCATATTGTATTTGATTTGAAGACTAATTATGATTACTTTTTGTAAACATAAGATATCAGAGATCATTTTTATTTGCTTTTGAAGCCAATCTGTTAAATTTTTCTTAACAAAAGTTTATGTGAAAGTTGACATTTTTACAACTTTTTTCCTATAAAAGTTACAACAATGCTGTTTGCTACAATAATTTATCATATTATGAAATGTGTATATTTCAAATTTCATTAAATTCTCTTGGCGCACTTTAAAGATATTTGATATTAAAATTAACAAAGACAAAGAAGGGTAACATTTTCTTTTTTAAATAAAATAAAAGTGTTTATGGTTACAACAATCTCACTAATTCTATTGAATTTAGCATGTTAATATATATCTGTGTGCTAAGTTTGAACTTTGTAGCTTTGCACACTCTTTAGATATTAATTTTCAAAGTTGATGGTTAAAATCTATTTTTAGTAACAACCAACACTGTGATTTACTGGAAATAGTCCATTTCTGTCTATCACAAGCTATTTTTAGAAGCACACATAGGAATCTTTCAGTTAGATTAACTTTTATAGTGTTTGAATGCTAGATTATGGAGAGGGAATGTGTCTTTATTATAATGACTTTGTAATCTGCAAATTTTAAAGTAAAAAGTTTAATTACTTTAAAAAATATTAAATATTACTTTTTTTTTTTCAAATTTTTAGCTCAGCGAACTAATAATTTTTTTTTTTTCTGTGTGTTGTTTTTTTCTATTAATATACATGTAAATTAATAGTTAATAAATAAGTACATTATATTTTTAAAATGATGAGCTATTATTGCACAAAAATTCAAGTAAATAATCTTTTAATAACTTCTAAAAAAATCGCAAGGTTTCTTTTTTATTTTATTGTCCGAAGCAAGAAATTTTTAATTTACAATCTAATTTTTAAAGCATTTAAATTAAGGCATTTTAAAATGATTAATTGCCAGTGCTCTACAAAAAGGTTAAAACTGTTTTTTTATGAAGTTTATGAAACTTATAGTAGTTATAGTCATTAAATTTTAGGAAATATTTTTCTGCGCAGTGCTATTTTCATTTATAATTTATAAGAATTATCTATCTGATGCATATAAATAGCTATTTAAATACAGTAGAATTATAATTAAACAAAATAAAACACAATACAGATTTCTGATTTGTTTTATTTGTGATTTTTGGGCTCATATGATGATAAAATCACATATATTTTTATTTTTTGTCGAAGGCTTTTTTTTATATATTAACTTTTTTTCAAAGATTTTATTGCTTGGTCTTATTTTTTAAATTTATTTTAACAGAATACTGGTTAATGTAAAAGAGTGTGAAGTTTCAACCCCAATCTTTAAGACTTTTTATAATACAGTTAATTTAAGTTCAACTGTCAGTTGTTTCGGTCACAGATTTTTTATTTATTTACAAAGGCTAAAGAAGGCTAATTTTTGGCCACTAAAAATTTAATAACTTCCCTCACAATTAACTCAGCAATATAAAATTGGTATCATTGGAAAGCATTTCTCAAGCTCTATCTAACTAAATAGGTTCCATTGCATTGTGATCATTTTGAAATTTTTATCGAAGTACCTAATGTGAAACAATAATTCAGCTATTTATTTATTTATGTGTCAGCAGAATCATACTTATCTCATCTTATATATTACAGATCTATCCAGTGAAAACAGCATTAAGAGAACAATAGTATGGATTATAACTTGGCTGGACTGGACATGGCACAAACAGAAAATAAATGTATTGAATTTTCAATCCAAATTATGGATATTAGGTATGAATTTTTATTTCCATATTTTTAACTAACATAATCTTTATAATTTTTTTTTATGCCACAATTGCATTGTTACTTTTCTTTCAAATCATTTCTTGATCAAATGCTGCGTCAACCTAACCTAAGAGGCTCATAAGTATTTTAATTTTTTATGAACATTGTGTGAAAACTGATAGGTCTTTATACCTCCTATAATTCGCTGTGTGGTTGTAAAATGTTTTCTCCACCATCACCAGATAACTATGTCAGTGACTTTCTATTGGAAAAACATACTACTTATACATATGATGGTAGGCTCATATTTCACAGAATTTTGAACTCTCTGTTATCACTTGTTGGAACAACTGAAGCTCAATTGCATCTTGAGGGACAGATAAACAACAATTAATGTACTGTTAGTTTACGTCAAGTCACGTTTGGTATATGATACGAGTTGTAAGATTAAAAAAAATATTATTTTTTTTTAACTTGTGCAGGATATGTACATGTGCGAAAATACAGTAGTTAATGAAGCCTGCATACACAAATCATGAATAGATAATGTCAGCATTTTTTGGTTTGGAAAAAGTGAAAATCATTGTGTTTTTGTTTTTTGTATGTTTTATATGAACATTTCATTTTGAAATCATAGGAATATATTTTTTTTTAAATTTTTTTTTTTATGTTCTTCTTAGATTATTCAAGTGAGTTACCCAAGTCTGTCAAATAACTTAGAGAAAGTACTTGAACTTGGCACATGTGATGGCACAGAAATTGTAAAAAAAAAAAAGGATGATCCCAAACATGTAAAACATTTTACAAACAAACCTAATCAAAGTTTATAAATGTTTAAAAAAAGTAAGATGCACAAGCAAATTTATTTACATACTACAGATATTAGAATTAATGACTAATGGAGAAAAAAAAACTACCTATCTAGACTTAACAACTTAGAAATAAGTAAATATAATATTTCAAACATGTGCTGGATCTTGTTAGTTTAATAACATACTATGTAGGTGCATTACATAAAACATGTAGTGGTTCTTGGTTGTTGATTACCGGTACTGTGCTTTTTTCAAATACACATTAGTTTTGTCATATATTAATTATAAATATTTATGTTCACCATTAATTATTTCGTTCAGCTATAGCAACATAAGGAAGGCATGGTGGCTAAGTGGTTAAGCATTTGGCTTCCAGACCCGAATTAGAATCTCAGTGAAAATTGGGATTTTTAAGACACCCTAACTCTGATGGATACTGGTACCTGATTTTAGCTGGGGAAAGTAAAGACAGTTGTTTAGCTAGCCACATGACACCCTGCTTGTTAACCATTAGCCAAAGAAACTGATGGCCTTAACATCATCTGCCCTATAGATGCTAAGTTTGAAAAGGGGAACTTTACTTTTATTACAACATAAGGTTATAAGTTGACAGTTACAGATGATGTACCATATGAGCATCATTGTTGTTTACTAGCTTTTGAACAGTAGCTTGAAACATTTGCTCTTACTTACATAGAATATTCACTGTTAAAAAATTATGAATATGATAGTGCAGCTAGTTACTCTGCTCAAAATTGAAAAAAATATTTTGTTGAAATTATAAACATGAGCTACCGGTATATATAAATGTATAGTTTTCATTGTTGAGCACACACTTTTTCTTTGGTACTAGGTAACGTACATGACCTATATTTTTTTGAGATATTATCATCTAAAATTAGGCGAGGTCTTGAGAATATTTACCTCGAACAGACTCATCTTTGGGTTTTTGTGCATGTAGACCCTATTGATTAAAGCAATTTGTTATTACAATTAATATTTAAATGAATATGCTTTTACTTATTTCAGTGTACATATTGCTTACATTCCACCAACTCAAAAATACTTTTTTTGTTACTTTTATTTTTTTATATTTTTTTTACATAATTACAAAAGCTAAGTTGTTGTTCTTTGTTGTTATTGTTGTTGTTTTTATGATTGTCAAAACTGTTTGCTTTAAACATAATTTTTATACAGCACTTATACTTTCTGTAGATGATCCTGAATTATGTTCTTTATAAATTTGTTATAGATTTTCATGTTATCATTCACAACTTTTTTGTTGACTCAATGCATTTTCCATAGTATACTATAATATTATAGGATCAATTTTCACAGTTAAAATCTTTGCTACAGGTATTGCTTTTACTTTTTAAAAAAGATTTTTAGTGTATTCCGGTATTTTTAATTATTTTTAATAGTTGCTAACATTAACATTTTATAATGCAATAAACTATTTATTTCAACTAGTAAATTGTTTATGTAATTATTTATGTCATTTTATGCCATTTCAGCTAGAGCTCAGTGTCATTTCTTACTGGCCTCATCTGGGCCCCTAACTGAACCCAGACTTAGCCCTAAGGGCACCCGTTTGGGCCAACATTCATCCCCCAAATGGGGCCCATGTGGTTAGCCCTTTCTGGCCCCTCAATGTTTGCCCCATACTGGCCCCATAAGGGATCCATCAAGGCTTCATCTGGGCCCCCTAACTGAGCCCAGACTCAGCCCTAAGGGCACCCATTTGGGCCAACATTCATCCCCCAAATTGGGCCCATGTGGTTAGCCCTTTCTGGCCCCTCAATGTTTGCCCCATACTGGCCCCATGAGGGTTCCATCAAGGGTTCATCTGGGCCCCCTAACTGAGCCCAGACTCAGCCCTAAGGGCACCCGTTTGGGCCAACGTTCATCCCCCAAAGGGGGCCCATGTGTTTAGCCCTTTCTGGCCCCTCAATGTTTACCCCATACTGGCCCCATGAGGGTTCTGTCAGGGTTGCATCTGGGCCCCCTAACTGAGCCCAGACTTGACCCTTAAGGGCCCTAATTGGGCTTTCATTAATTGTCCCCAAAGGGCCAAGTATCTCTTACCCTGTTGGGGCCCACAAGTCCTTCCCCTTACTGGCCCCACAAGGGTTTAACACTGGGATTTTCTGGGCCCCCTGACTGAGCCCAGATTCAGCCCTAAGGGCACCCGTTTGGGCCAACGTTCATCCCCCACTTGGGGCCCATATGGTTAGCATGGGCTTGCCCAGTTGGGGCCCTGATAGCAAAGATTTTGGGCCCAGTAAGGGCCCCAACTGGGCAAGCCCATGCTAACCATATGGGCCCCAAGTGGGGGATGAACGTTGGCCCAAACGGGTGCCCTTAGGTAAAAGCATATTCATTTAAATATTAATTGTAATAACAAATTGCTTAAAATGGCAAATTAGAAATAAGTTTTTAAAATATGGATGCTTATATTTTTAAAAATACAATAAGTACTTATACCATAAAATTTTTTAAAAAATATAATGGCTACCAAATTTATGAAATTTTAACATGTACAAAAGCTTGAATAGCCTATACAGAAACATATAAATTATATATAGAATGTAATTCAGAATTATCTAAACAAAGTATGAGCCTGCTGTATGTAAATTGAAAAGCAAACTGTTTTCACAATCATGAAATAAATTATTTTTTTTTAAAATTAACATCAGATTATGTTGTATCGGTAGTTCTAAAGAAAAAATGACCAAAACAAAAATAAGCTACCTGTAACAAGTTTGTGAAATGTTAGCAATATAAACACTGAAATTTTAAAAACATACATTTAGAACATAATTGAACATTAAGTAAATGACTTAATTTGTTTAAAATGAAATAAATGTGAAACATACTTTTAGAAAAATACCAGTGCTTACTTTACAAAAAAAAATTAAAAAAATAAATACAAAGAATAATTAATAACCATATATATATAAATTTAAACAAGTAAAATATAATTAGAGAATGGTGCTTTTTAATCAATAGGGTCTACATGCACAAAAACCCAAAGATGAGTCTGTTCGAGGTAAATATTCTCAAGACCTTGCCTAATTTTAGATGATAATATCTCAAAAAAATATAGGTCATGTACGTTACCCAGTACCAAAGAAAAAGTGTGTGCTCAACAATGAAAACTATACATTTATATATACCGGTAGCTCATGTTTATAATTTCAACAAAATATTTTTTTCAATTTTGAGCAGAGTAACTAGCTGCACTATCATATTCATAATTTTTTAACAGTGAATATTCTATGTAAGTAAGAGCAAATGTTTCAAGCTACTGTTCAAAAGCTAGTAAACAACAATGATGCTCATATGGTACATCATCTATAACTGTCAACTTATAACCTTATGTTGTAATAAAAGTAAAGTTCCCCTTTTCAAACTTAGCATCTATAGGGCAGATGATGTTAAGGCCATCAGTTTCTTTGGCTAATGGTTAACAAGCAGGGTGTCATGTGGCTAGCTAAACAACTGTCTTTACTTTCCCCAGCTAAAATCGGTACCAGTATCCATCAGAGTTAGGGTGTCTTAAAAATCCCAATTTTCACTGAGATTCTAATTCGGGTCTGGAAGCCAAATGCTTAACCACTTAGCCACCATGCCTTCCTTATGTTGCTATAGCTGAACGAAATAATTAATGGTGAACATAAATATTTATAATTAATATATGACAAAACTAATGTGTATTTGAAAAAAGCACAGTACCAGTAATCAACAACCAAGAACCACTACATGTTTTATGTAATGCACCTACATAGTATGTTATTAAACTAACAAGATCCAGCACATGTTTGAAATATTATATTTACTTATTTCTTTGTTGTTAAGTCTAGATAGGTAGTTTTTTTTTCCATTAGTCATTAGTTCTAATATCTGTAGTATGTAAATAAATTTGCTTGTGCATCTTACTTTTTTTAAACATTTATAAACTTTGATTAGGTTTGTTTGTAAAATGTTTTACATGTTTGGGATCATCCTTCTTTTTTTACGATTTCTGTGCCATCACATGTGCCAAGTTCAAGTACTTTCTCTAAGTTATTTGACAGACTTGGGTAACTCACTTGAATAATCTAAGAAGAACATTAAAAAAAAAATTAAAAAAAAAATATATTCCTATGATTTCAAAATGAAATGTTCATATAAAACATACAAAAAACAAAAACACAATGATTTTCACTTTTTCCAAACCAAAAAATGCTGACATTATCTATTCATGATTTGTGTATGCAGGCTTCATTAACTACTGTATTTTCGCACATGTACATATCCTGCACAAGTTAAAAAAAAAATTTAAAAAAAAAATTATTTTTTTTAATCTTACAACTCGTATCATATACCAAACGTGACTTGACGTAAACTAACAGTACATTAATTGTTGTTTATCTGTCCCTCAAGATGCAATTGAGCTTCAGTTGTTCCAACAAGTGATAACAGAGAGTTCAAAATTCTGTGAAATATGAGCCTACCATCATATGTATAAGTAGTATGTTTTTCCAATAGAAAGTCACTGACATAGTTATCTGGTGATGGTGGAGAAAACATTTCACAACCACACAGCGAATTATAGGAGGTATAAAGACCTATCAGTTTTCACACAATGTTCATAAAAAATTAAAATACTTATGAGCCTCTTAGGTTAGGTTGACGCAGCATTTGATCAAGAAATGATTTGAAAGAAAAGTAACAATGCAATTGTGGCATAAAAAAAAATTATAAAGATTATGTTAGTTAAAAATATGGAAATAAAAATTCATACCTAATATCCATAATTTGGATTGAAAATTCAATACATTTATTTTCTGTTTGTGCCATGTCCAGTCCAGCCAAGTTATAATCCATACTATTGTTCTCTTAATGCTGTTTTCACTGGATAGATCTGTAATATATAAGATGAGATAAGTATGATTCTGCTGACACATAAATAAATAAATAGCTGAATTATTGTTTCACATTAGGTACTTCGATAAAAATTTCAAAATGATCACAATGCAATGGAACCTATTTAGTTAGATAGAGCTTGAGAAATGCTTTCCAATGATACCAATTTTATATTGCTGAGTTAATTGTGAGGGAAGTTATTAAATTTTTAGTGGCCAAAAATTAGCCTTCTTTAGCCTTTGTAAATAAATAAAAAATCTGTGACCGAAACAACTGACAGTTGAACTTAAATTAACTGTATTATAAAAAGTCTTAAAGATTGGGGTTGAAACTTCACACTCTTTTACATTAACCAGTATTCTGTTAAAATAAATTTAAAAAATAAGACCAAGCAATAAAATCTTTGAAAAAAAGTTAATATATAAAAAAAAGCCTTCGACAAAAAATAAAAATATATGTGATTTTATCATCATATGAGCCCAAAAATCACAAATAAAACAAATCAGAGATCTGTATTGTGTTTTATTTTGTTTAATTATAATTCTACTGTATTTAAATAGCTATTTATATGCATCAGATAGATAATTCTTATAAATTATAAATGAAAATAGCACTGCGCAGAAAAATATTTCCTAAAATTTAATGACTATAACTACTATAAGTTTCATAAACTTCATAAAAAAACAGTTTTAACCTTTTTGTAGAGCACTGGCAATTAATCATTTTAAAATGCCTTAATTTAAATGGTTTAAAAATTAGATTGTAAATTAAAAATTTCTTGCTTCGGACAATAAAATAAAAAAGAAACCTTGCGATTTTTTTAGAAGTTATTAAAAGATTTTTTACTTGAATTTTTGTGCAATAATAGCTCATCATTTTAAAAATATAATGTACTTATTTATTAACTATTAATTTACATGTATATTAATAGAAAAAAACAACACACAGAAAAAAAAATAATTATTAGTTCGCTGAGCTAAAAATTTGAAAAAAAAATTGTAATATTTAATATTATTTTTTAAAGTAATTAAACTTTTTACTTTAAAATTTGCAGATTACAAAGTCATTATAATAAAGACACATTCCCTCTCCATAATCTAGCATTCAAACACTATAAAAGTTAATCTAACTGAAAGATTCCTATGTGTGCTTCTAAAAATAGCTTGTGATAGACAGAAATGGACCATTTCCAGTAAATCACAGTGTTGGTTGTTACTAAAAATAGATTTTAACCATCAACTTTGAAAATACACTTTTATTTTATTTAAAAAAGAAAATGTTACCCTTCTTTGTCTTTGTTGATTTTAATATCAAATATCTTTAAAGTGCGCCAAGAGAATTTAATGAAATTTAAAATATACACATTTCATAATATGATAAATTATTGTAGCAAACAGCATTGTTGTAACTTTTATAGGAAAAAAGTTGTAAAAATGTCAACTTTCACATAAACTTTTGTTAAGAAAAATTTAACAGATTGGCTTCAAAAGCAAATAAAAATGATCTCTGATATCTTATGTTTACAAAAAGTAATCATAATTAGTCCTCAAATCAAATACAATATATGCTAAAACTTTGATGCTAAAACTTTGATGGAACTGACCACCCTTAAAATCTAAAAAAAGGGTAAAATGTGCTGACACACTTTTCAGCCATTTTTTGGGAGAAAAAAAATTGATCTAGGTCAGTTTATCGAAGTACCTATTCACATAAATGATATTTTACATCCTAAATCCTACAATATAATATGGCCTTACCAAATTTTCATGAGAATCTTCATCCTTCAGTTTCACTTCTATTTCCAACAGTGATACATTATTTGCCATTGGGAATTTAGCTTCATACCCAATCCTGATTGTATTTATACTTCTTTTAATTAATGAGTCTGTACTGCACTCAGATCTTTTCTCCAGTATCTCTAGAACATGTTCTGCAGACAGAAAATAAAATAAGTATTAAATAAATTTTACAAGTAAATCTAGACTGCTAATATAAATTATTCAGGAAATCTGGATCATCAGATTTGTATACAACATTTTTGGCTTGAAAACATTGTAAAAAAAAATTACCAGTTTGATCAATAACATCAATGGAGCTCTTGTCTCAACTTGAGTCTTGACTGAAAGTTATTTTCCAACATGGTCCACCTTAAAGAATATGAAAAAATATTAATATAGTATTATAGTAGCCTAAGTATAGTAATAATTTTTTTTAAACTTAATCAATTGGTAATTATAATAAAATTGAGTAGTAATAATACTTTATATTTTAAATTAAATACCTGTACTCATTGACTCTTGGACAGATCCAGCAAGAAGTGATCATAGTGATGCCATCATTCTTTCACTCTTTGGTTCCGAGAGTCTGAAAATCATTTTTTTTTAACATTTCAATTTTTTTAAATCAAAGTCACACATGAGAAATATTAAATACATAGATCTACATAAGGCATAAGCAATATAAAGATAAATTATAAATTCTGCACAACATATTGAATGACAAGATTATTGACTAGTTTCAGTATAGTATAGTATAACATTGTTAGATTTGCTTCTACAAAAAAGTATACAAAAATGTATTTATAGGCCTACATTTTGCATTTAAATTGAAAATAGATCTCAAGAACTCACGTATTTTAAAATATTAATTTTAATGGTTGAATTTGGTTTTACTATCTTTTCTAAATTGACTTTCTAAATCTAATCTATTAAGGTTCTAATAAACTGTGAGACACGCAACGCGATTCGAATGATTATAATTATTATTTCAAACGGCTTTCCTTGAGTCACTTAAAATAATTATTTGTGCCTAGTGACGGCCTAGTCTGACTAGACTTAAACTTAAACCAAAAAAGCACATTCACAAACAAAAATGACATTAAAATTAAATGTAGATGTAGATCTAGATTCTAGTATTCTAGATCTAATCTACTTTAATTTATCCAGACTTAATCTCTATAAATAAGTATAAAATAATAAAGTAGATCTAATTGTCTAATAAAATAAAAAGTACCTTTGCTTGAGGGCTTGACACACACATTCCAAAGTTGTTAGAAAAGATTCGAGTTAATCACAAATCAACACAATCTTGAAGTAGATCTATGAGTACTATGACTGGAATGGGATGGTCATGGTGTTTGGTTCTGGCGCTATTTTTCTTAATGATGCAATAGGCTGTAGCCTATCATGTAGACCTGTCTCTGGTTGGTCAATTGTAAGTAAGCCACGTGACCGGGTAGCCTACACATTGACCAGCGGCACAGTCTTTCTCCCCCCCCCCCCCCCTCAGGACTATAATCTTCTCTAATACTGTATTAGTAGTGTCTCTTGTTGAATATTTAAATTGTTTGTTTTATTAACGCTAGTATTTCGATACCATATAGCAGTGTGCAGCATTTGAACAATAAATGATGTGAGGATGTGTTGGTTCATCTCGTGACCTCATCTACTTGACTACCGTACTTACACAAATTGCATTATAGACATTATAATTAACGAAGATGGTTCTTACAAAGTTAGATTGCACGATTTAAAATATGACTCTAATTAATTTTATATATATTTTAAATCATAAATATTCTAGAATGGGGTATACAGTAGATATTAGATAAAACACTGACACGTACATAGTCTACAACTATGGCTACAACACATTTGCATGCCTCTTGATTTTTTTTTTATGCTCTTTATCTTCGTAGAATCAGTCATCGATAATATTTACGAACTGTGCCTATAATGTAGTTTATTAGATCTGTCATGTAGCATGTATTTTGAGATAACTTTTTTTTAAATGTATGAAACTGAATAGCAAATCCTGTCGTTCATATCATGATCTTGCCAGTTATATCTTATACTTTAAAATAAAAATTCCTTGAATTATATTTAAATCATAAGATAGTTTTAGTTACGTGTTTCATTATATTTGAATGTTATTGACCTAAACATTTGTGTAACTCATAAAAGAAAGAGATCACAAGGTCTATTACGTCAACAAAAAGATCGAGTAAAGAGGTGGTACGAAAAAGATTTACAGTGAGAGTCAGTGAGCCTTGACCTACTGACCATCAGTGTGAACACGTGTACTTTCTTGCTTGATAGCACGCGTTCTATGCAACGAGCAAGGAAAACGTCAAACACGTGTTAACCTAAGCTGATCTTTATTTGTAGGAATTTTACACGCACTCGATCTTTATAAATTGATATCTATATTTAAATATAACTGAGACAAACATTTAAATCAATATAAAAGCATTCTTATTAGTCATGTTTCAAAACGACTAAATAAATTCAAACAAGATTGGTAAAACCCCTATTGTTAATATTCTTTGCTTGTGTAAAGTTTGTTTACATTAAAAATATCTACCGGTACTGGAAACTAGCATTATAGGCTACATTAAAACTTTTAAAATCGGCTTATTACCAGAAGATGCAATAAGAATTGCAAATAATTTATTTATTTGAAATCTAATTGAACAGTGCAACTATACACAATTACAGTAAATCAGATCTGTAGTATGAATGGTTAAAATATATTTAATACATGTTACAGATAAAACGTAAAAAAAAAAAAAAAGAAACCAATAATGCTGTGCTTGTTTAACTGAATCTGTTGATTTTCTATGTTAACCTATATATATATATATATATGTATTTATTTATTTATTTCCTGAGGTAGACGTGAAAATACATAACCCTAAATATCAATGACTGGTCAGTAAATACCGGTACCGGTACCTTCCGCAATTATAGAAACCTACAAGAACGACAGATTCAGTTTTATTACTTCGAGAGGCGTCATTTTGTCTAGCGTTTCATTAGGTGTGAACTCGAGAAATCCAGCAGAGTGGGTAAAAGAAAAAAAGAAGAAAGGGGAGTTAAGTTAGAGGAAGGCTATAAAAGAGATCACCATGATGTTAATTAAACATCTGGGTCAGATAGACGTAGAGGGAGTGCGAATATGGTCAAAGGGGTGTTACATTACATGAGCAAAGTCAAAATGATGCCTAAGTGAAGGTCCATTTACAGCAAGTGTTGTAAAGTCAAAAGTTGCTTTTTTTTTTTTACTCGAATAAATCAAAACACTCGAGATCATATTAATCGCACATTTGTATCTAGCCATCTCATGAAAAATCTTGGAGCTAGGCAATGACCCTTCTTTTTTTAAAGTGTCACGTACTATATTAGATCTAGAAATTTTAAATTGGCATATAACATGCATAGTTCATACACACGCGCGCTAACAAACATGCACACACACAAATATCCCATATATATGTCGTTATAGTAGAAACGTTTTGATCAAACTACTGTGAGAAGAATAAATAAAATATATAATATAAATCACTTTTTGACTTAATGACATTGAATGTTATACCTAAAAATGACCTACAATCCAATTTATTTAATAAAGTATAATGTAAGATAAAATTATCACAGTTTAGAAATCAGCATTCTATAACTTTAAATTAAATGCAAAGAACGAAAAAAAAAAAAGAAGAAAAACATATAGGAACCTATACACATTTTTATGAAAATAAAATAATTAAAAAACAGCAATATTGTTTGTATTAATAATCTAAGTGAGTCTATCCGAGCCAACATATCAAAGTCATGGTTTTCTTTTTTTTCTTTTACCTCCCCTCGAGTTATGTTACGTAATAACTTTCTATGTTTCGTCTGAGATAACAGCTAGACCGGGAGAGCATTCCTTGTCAGTAGGGAGAAAAGAGAGAAAGAGAAACTAGAGGCAAACTGAGCACAGACTCAGCCCTAAGGGCACCCGTTTGGGCCAACGTTCATCCCCCAAATGGGGCCCATGTGTTTAGCCTTATCAGGCCCCTCAATGTTTTCCTCGTACTGGCCACCATGAGGTTTACATCAGGGCTTCAACTGGGCCCCCTAACTGAGCCCAGACCCAGCCCTAAGGGCCCCCGTTTGGGCCAACGTTCATCCCCCAAATGGGGCCCACTTGTTTAGCCCTTTCTGGCCCATCAATGTTTTCCCCGTACTGGCCCCATCAGGGCTTCATCTGGGCCCCCTAACTGAGCCCAGACTCAGCCCTAAGGGCACCCGTTTGGGCCAACGTTCATCCCCCAAATGGGGCCCACGTGTTTAGCCCTATCAGGCCCCTCAATGTCTTCCCCATACTGGCCCCATGAGGGTTCCATCAGGGCTTCAACTGGGCCCCCTAACTGAGCCCAGACCCAGCCCTAAGGGCCCCCGTTTGGGCCAACGTTCATCCCCCAAATGGGGCCCATGTGTTTAGCCCTAGCAGGCCCCTCAATGTTTTCCCCGTACTGGCCCCATCAGGGCTTCATCTGGGCCCCCTAACTGAGCCCAGACTCAGCCCTAAGGGCCCCCGTTTGGGCCAACGTTCATCCCCCAAATGGGGCCCATGTGTTTAGCCCTAGCAGGCCCCTCAATGTTTCCCCGTACTGGCCCCTTGAGGTTTCCATCAGGGCTTCATCTGGGCCCCCTAACTGAGCCCAGACCCAGCCCTAAGGGCCCCCGTTTGGGCCAACGTTCATCCCCCAAATGGGGCCCATGAGTTTAGCCCTCTCAGGCCCCTCAATTTTTCCCCGTACTGGCCCCATGAGGTTTCCATCAGGGCTTCATCTGGGCCCCCTAACTGGACCCAGACTCAGCCCTAAGGGCACCCGTTTGGGCCAACGTTCATCCCCCAAATCGAACCCATGTGTTAAGCCCTTTCAGGCCCCTTAATGTTTTCCCCGTACTGGCCCCATGAAGTTTCCATCACGGCGTCATCTTGGCCTTCTGATTTCGCCCAGACTCGACCCCTAAGGGCCCCATTTGGGCTTTCATTAATTCTCCCCAAAGAGCCAAGTATCTATAGCCTTATTGGGGCCCACAAGTCCTTTCCCTTACTGGTCCCACACGGATTTCACAAGGGGATTTTCTGGGGCCACTGACTGAGCCCAGACTCAACCTTAAGGGCCGAGTTCTTCCCCCAATTGAGGCCCATGTGGTTAGTATGGGCAGGCCCAATGGACCTCATTCACCAATCGTAAACAAACACCCCTCAAGTCACGTGACAACCATCAGTTTAATCTAGACACCAACATGGAATCTATTGTTGGAAAACCACTCTTGCTTGTAAATTTTACTTTTGTTAACTTGTTAGAATATTGCGATGTTATAAATGCAGCATATGCATGTGAAAATGATTACAGACACGTAATTTAATTACAATGTTACTGGAGTGATTAGCTACAATGGAAAGGTAAGCTCTTTTTAAATTACCATAGAATCTATGACTATGACTATCTTTATTTCTTTATCTTAAATCTTACTATTACTAGATGTAGATCTAGATATATAACTAGATTAACTAGATCTATACACTATACAGTATAGCTATAGATTATAGATCTATGATCTGTCTAGATTAGTCAATCTACTTACTTAAAGTTAAAGACTAGATCTAGAGTCTAGTACTTATTGACTTATTTAACTGATTTTACTGATTAGTTAGGCCTACTAGAATCTAGATCTAGGTCTAGATCTAGAATAGATTACCAGGCACTATTAGTATTAATATTATGACTAGATTGTCACTAGATCTAGACTAGATTTGACTAGATCTACTAGACTTTTAGATCTAGACTCTAGACTAGTCTAGAGATAGAAATTCTAGAATTTAGTAACTATCTAGATCTAGATCTACTTAGCTCTATCTAATCTAGATTTTTTTTTAGATAAGACTAGCTTCTAGATCTAATATAAATATACATCTAGATCTTGCTGTAGACTCTCGTACTCTACTTCTAGACTGACTTAGACTCACAAGATTAACTTAAGTTGATAGATCAAACTTAGAACATCTAGATTTAGATTCTAGATATAAACTAGTAAAAAAAACAAAAAACAACTAGATCTCTAATAGTCTCTAAACTCTAAATCTATAATATTATAATTTTAATCTAGACCTAGATCTGGTCCTGTGAATTGATCTTTGAAAATTTAGAAATGTATGATTATAGATCTACTAATTTATTAATTATGTAATAGATCTACATTATAAATAATAACATATATTATAAATATAGCTAGTAATATAGTCTCTAGATCTACCTGGATCTAGATTACTTTGAGATATAGAATTAGAGGCCTATGCTATGTAATTCTTTATTGTAGTTAAGACCTTCTTTACTAGATCTAGCTATATATAGATCTATACTTATAGTCCTAGTCTAGACTGTCTAGAGCAGTGTTTCCCAAACCTTTTCCTTCAAAACGGAACACTTCGCACACTATGAGTATTTAGCGGAAAACTTTTCTTTTTTTTTTTAAAAGATTTATTCACATGGTAGCCTACTAATTAATTATTCCAGTAGTTCATGGAACACTTATTCAGGCGTAAGGTTCTGCTGAACACATTTTGAGAAACACTTGTCTAGAGTGATTCTAGAGATAATTTCTGGAATAAGGCTAGTTCTAGAATTCAAGATATATATATATAGCATTTACTTATCACCTAGAATAGAGTGACAAGATTTATAATCTAATTAACACAATTTAAGTCATGAACATTGTAGGATCCAATATAATTCTAAACTGATAAATCTAGATGTCTACTACATTTTATCTACATTATAGATTTAGTTTAAATTAGAAATCATATATTCAGAGGCAGTGCAAGAGGTATGCGAAGTGGGCATAATCTACAACCTGTGCGTGGGGGGTTTATAAAATTAGTCAATGCACACCTATTAATTTTAAAACATTTAATGCATTAATATATGTATTTATTAATTTAAAAAAAAAATATTTATTCTTTCAGGTCATTGAAGGAGAGTGTCAGTGTGCAGAGGTTGAAAGCTCGCCTGTTGTAAACATCTTTTTGGTCTTCTGTCTGCTCTAGAAGACTATAGCAAAAAAGAAATGTATGCAGCACCAACAGACAAAATTCAGACATGGCATCAACCTGCACCTAAAGCCTCAGAAAACGAAGGATAGTTTTAGCTGTGATAAGACTGGTCTACAAAATTTTGATAACAGTGTTTCAATGTCTGCTTTGGCTGCCTTACCTCAGAACACTCCTATATTTTCAGTTCTACAAGCCGATCCTAAAAGATTAACTTCGGACATTGTCTTCTATGACAGAACTATACCATTACCATCTATATTTTTTTAGCTTTGTGATGTTTGCGATTCATTTTGTAGTTTATTTAAATAGATATGATACATTGTCATAGCAAAATAAAGTCTTTGTTTCTTTATAAGTGTATTATTTTATTGAATGATGTGAAAAGTATATTGTACACAAGGAAGCTGATATTATTACTAAAAATATATACATATATACAAATTTTGAAATTTTAAACATGAAATAAACAAGCTTATATTAATAAAATGTGCACACCAATTATTTCAAGTTGCCAGAGAAAAATTGATAAGTCATAATAAACCAAAGTAACAACATTGTAAGAGGAAAACTATATAAATAAGGAAATAATATTTAATATTTTTGGGCACTGATCTGTAGAAGTACATAATAAAAAAGTTTATATTAATAAATATTAATAAAATATATACACACCAATTTTAAATTTAAATGTTGCTAAAATTCATAAGTCATAACAATAATTTGTCTTCTAAACAGCTACTTAAACAAAAAAAGTTATCTCCTTTTAGTTTCAAAGAGTCATAACACAATTTCAACTGAGCAACTTCTTCCAGAAGGCTAGCATTGCCTGGTTCCAAAGTATTTACCCTCTTTAGAAGATCTGTAATAAAGTCTTCATTAGTTTGCACAGTGACATCTCTAGTCTTCTCCTCAATGGTGGTGTCCTGGGGTAAAAGAGGTTGTCTAAAAGGAAACAAAATATATTTAAGTGTACAGTCAAACATGATCATCATAAAAATATTTACAATTAAGATACAAAAATGTAAAACATAATTACTGAAGTATTTCAAAACATTTACCTAAATTCATATTTGGTCTTTTTTCGGCTTGGTGTACTTTTGGAAAAAGAAAACTTGGTCGGCACAGCACCAGGCTTTAGAAGTCTGCGATCTAAATGGAATATATAATAATATAATGTATATTAGTTATAAAACAAATTTTTTTTTTTCAAAATAATCTACATGAAAGTTACTAGACCTATAGATCTATATACCATCTGAAAATAAGCCATATAAACCTAATAATACATATGAATAGGGAGGCCTACTGATTAATTATTAACATTAGATCCACTATTTTTTTCCTACTTGTAGGAATCTAAGTTGATATTTAATATACTACTACCGTACTAGATTGTAACTAGATCAGAATTTAGCAAATATTAATAGTAATAATAATAGGCTGTTTAGTATTATTTAAAGTCGAATCAACGCTAATAGAATTCTATAGTCTATATCTTATTCTATAGATTGACTAGATCCATCTAGTTACTAGTAGATCTACTTTTCTACTAATTTCTAGTCTAGGTCAGTCTAGTCACTAATGACACTAGTCTAATCTAGAAATATGAAATATTCTATCTAGACTAGATCTAGTTATTTTATTATTTACATGCTCTTTAAATTTAATTTATAAACTTTGAATAATAATCAGATTTAAAAATCTCGGTCTAGATCTAATTCTGATTGTAAATTTAATAGAATTAGAATAAAAAAAATATAGATCTAGAGTTCTAGACTCTAGTCTAGAATAGTAGAATAGGTCTACAGATTCAGATTATACAGTATAGATTTGAGTAGATCTAGAATAATCTAGATCTAATTAATATTTGAAACTATTTTGTCTAGATCTAGATTCTCTAGACTTGTATAGATCTAGTGATTCTAGTCAATCTAGATTCTTATGTAGATATAGATCTAGGCCATTTTTTTCTAGGCCTACTTGTCAAAGACTTAAATATCATCGTATTACTACTACTACTATTATATTAGTATAACACTTCTAGATCTAGAATATAAATATAGATTAGATCTAGATTCTATAGATTATAGATCTATCTACTTACTTGTAAAAGGCTGGTAAATAAAACAGTCCTCCTCAAAATGCTCTGAACATATTACACTATTACAGAGTGTACACTTGCAGTGAAGTTTTTTCGTTTCAGTTTGACAACCCATTCTTTACATAGCTTTGGATTGTTCACAGGAAAACGATGAAAACCTTTTTTTTTTTTTCCATTCTTTTTTATGTTCATAATTATTAGTCAAATGCATCGCATTGCTTCCCCATCTTTCCAGTACTAATCTATACTATTCTATACACACAAGTGAATAGTTGATGGTTGTCACGTGACCGTACGTTTCGGTGAATGAGGTCCATTGGGGGTCCTTACAGTTATTGTATGCAGCGTTTACATCAGTTTTTATATTGTTCGTAAAAAAATTTCTGATAAATTTAAAATATCAAAAAATATAGTTTTCATTAAATATGTAAATAAAATTATTAAATCAAAAGAATCGTCCTTATATATTGTATAACAATAAAACACTTGTTTTTATTTCATAGCTATATACATATATATTAAAACGAAATATTTTAATGTAAAAAAAAAAAAAAAAAAACAACAAACAAACAAAAAAAAAAAACGAAGCAATAAAAAGTTTATATAAAAAAATAACAAAACATTCAATGAGTTTATTGTGTTTATAATGAAATGGGAGACTATCCGAACCAATTGTATTGAGCTCTTTTTTTTTTGTCTCCCCTTGAATTTCATTACGCAACGAGTTTCCTGGCCGACGGTCTCGTCCGAGATAAGAGCGAGGCGGGGAGGGCACTCCTTGCCAGTAGGACGAGAAGGGGGAAGGTGGTGGGACCTTAACTGTATTACGCAAAATTCAGACCGCCAGCCGACGCCAAGCAGTGAAACAATGGGGCGAATCTCTCCATCCCCTGCTACTTACGGGCCCCATTCATCTAAGGGGGGTTTTGAATGGGCGCATGACGGGGTAGGAAAGGAAAAAACTGCCCCGCACGACTATCCGGTTCCCCGTGCGGGCCCCTAACTCAGCCCGTGCCTGAACAGGTAGCTTTGCTGGCTGGGTTTCTATGTCATTTTTTATGGAATATTGGTCTCTTATAGATACTTATTCTGCTTAAAGCAGATTGTTGATGTTCCAATTTAACTTAACCCCGCCTTCTCTATCGTAAAACAAATTTAATACACAGGGCCTATTTACTTCAATTTTCGAGAAGTTATGATATTCCCCCATTCCTTTTATGTACAGTACCACATACAATTGTTTTTGCTCTTTAGAATGAAAAATAAAATAAGTCAAAAAAGGTTTCATACACACATATTATTAAACAAACACTTACACACACACACACATATGATTAAAACAACAATAACAAAAACACTCGTTTCCCTTTCAACACTGCCCAATGAAATTTAACTATCTGCATTTCCTTTTATATTATTATTTGTATTACTGTTATTAACATTATGATGGTTAAAACTGAAATGTGTCTACCAAAGTTTTTGAAAGCTCTGCAAAGCCTATAAAATTGAAATCCCCAAACGTCCATTTGTATTATATGCTGATCTAATTTCTTTACCATTTACGCCAGTGTGTAGCCTTGAGACTCATTACGTAATCTTCACGGCCATGTTCAGCATCTACCCGCGACAAATCCTCACCTTTTAGTTGGAGTGGGTGGAGGGGGTGGCTAAAGGGCATTACGTGCGTTACTTCGAGGTTTAAACAAGACCAATCGTTGTTATCGCTATAACAATAGGCAATATGTCTCGGTTTTTATGTTAATAAACTAATACAAGTATTTAGTTTATAATCAATATAATAGTAATTATATCCAAACATCTATAGTTCTCTCTTTTTATGTTAATTAAAAATAACAATTCTACTTGGAAGATCTAATTTTGTGAGGCTGTTTGTTAAAAATGTCTATATCAATATTTTTTTTGAGAAAATTGGTCTCCAATGAATACTTATTCTGCAGTAGAGTTTTTACTATGAGTATTGCCTTGAGTTCTTAAATAAACAACACAAATCAATCAGGCTCCCTTACACAGGCGGCTACCGCAAAAGAAATAAGGTTTATTTGCCGATCATCAACATCAACATTTTTACCGCCCCCTCCCCGTTTCAAAAGTACGACTCCCCCCTCCCTTTTCAACGAGCGCTTCTTAAGGGTTAAAGTAGATGAGGAGAGGGCGATTATATTTATCACCAACACTCTCCGACATAATATATAAACAAATAATTAAAAATATTATTTAATCGAAAGTATTTACATTTGTAACCAAACGTGTACACAAATTGCGTAATTATCCATTTCAAAAACTCATCCGACAACCATAGGGGTTGGTGATGGAGGTGAAGCAATGAGCGGAGAATCATCTCTACCTCCCCTCCCCTGAATCATGTGATGTCTATATTATATAATTACTCTTAATCAGGAGTCATTTTTTGCCACACATTCTCATGATGGTAGTTTTTTTTTTCTTTCCGTTTTGTTTCCGCTTTACATTTGTTATTTGTTTATTAGGTCAACGCTAGCCCAGAGATAAATAGACGTTAAAATTGTTTAATTATGTTCAAAATTAAGATCGCTATTTCAAGAGTACCTAATTTTCCGGTGCCTAATTTTCCGCCTAATTGCCTAATTGTTAGGTGCCTACATTTCCAGACACCTATGTTAGCTTAAATAATGATAATAATAGTAAGGCTTATCTTCGAGTCCGAAGATTAACAAGGAATGCAATATTTCTCGTGGATACACAGTCCCAGCTGTGACCTACATATTTTGCCACTTCCAGGGCAAGCATAACAATTGTCCGCCGGTGGTCGATTACATTTTTCTATATGCGACGCAAACACTAGACGCTGGGTACATCAAACTCTTTAATAACACATAACACACACAATAGGAGCTTGCTTACCAAGGGGAATAGCTCTATATGCCAACACATACACATAGTGTCAACATCTCTATCATTTTTCTTTCTCTTATTCTCTCTCTCTTTGTGTTTCTCTCTCTGTCTCTCTCTTTCTCGTCGTTCGGTATGATTTGATTCTACTATCCTCCCTTTGTTTCTACAAAACGTTATTTAAAAAAAAAATGAAGATAGCATTATTACAAGAGCGAAAAATCAATGGCGTCTCAGCATTGCAAGGGGCCCTGGGCGGGTATCATTAGGGGCACGAATATATTGGCTAAAGGTAACGAAACATTCTCCTTATGGCGGGGCTCCAATCTCTCTCTTTTCTGTCTTTCTTTTTCCCTCTAAGTCGTATTCTCTCTCTTATTCTCTATCTCTTCCCTCCTTTCTCTCTCATTCCTTCGCTCCATCTCTTTTCTCTCTCTTTCTCCTCTCTTTTATCCACTCTTTTTCTCGTTATATATTTCTCTCCTTTTCCTCTCTTTTACCCACTCTCTCCCTCTTTCTCTCTCTCTTTCTCCATCTCTTTTTCTCTCTCTATTTCTCTCCTTTTCCCTCTCTTTTACCCACTCTCTCTATCCCTCTTTCTCTCCTTTTTCCTCTTTTTTACCCACTATCTCTCCCTCTTTCTCTCTCGATTTCTCTCCTTTTCCTCTCTTTTACCAACTTTCTCTCTCCCTCTTTCTCCCTCTCTCCATCTCTCTCTCTCTCGTTGAAGTCATGACCTGGTAAGTTTTTCGCGCCATTTGCCACGTGAGCCATTTGTCGAACTCCTTGTCCAGTGAACTAATTACTGTTTTCAAAGAATTGTCATTGAATCTTATTCAAAGTTAACATTAAGTTATATATTTGACGGAGAGGCGTGACCCTGGAGCTCCAGATAAGTTGCACACGTTCACAGACCCCACTAGCTACAAGCGGTCGGTGACCGCGCAGTCCACGGGGAATTTCTTCCGGTTCCAAGTAACAGCCACAAAGGACCGCCACTCCAGCCACGGGTCTCTGATGACGGCCCCATTTGTGGAATGGCGTGTCGGACTTTTTGGACTGAGACTGGGGCGTGTGTGTGTGTCAGGTGTACCTTTCATTCTCAACCTGGAGAGAAAAAAAAAACATAAACAAATCACATTTAAAAAAATTAAACAAAAAACAACAACAACAACAAAAACGGGCAGAAGCGTTTTCTCTACCCGCTGTTCGCCCATCTGCTTCCACTAACATTTCTACCGAGGCGTCACCTTAAGGCCAGGTCATTGAACCAGCTGTCTGTGCAGAATTTGTCGTGTCGCCTTTATTGGCCTCCACCTATCCCTTGGTCTGTTAGCCCGTCGGGGCACCACTCATGATCGGTCAACCGTCTTCCTCCTTCCCTCTCTGTCCTTTGCTTTGCATAAAATCTCTTTCAAAGACAGGCACGTCCATTCTTTATGTTGTTTTCTAATCGCTTTCTCTGTCTGCCTCTTCCCTTTTCCTGATACTGTTCTCTGAAGGAAGGACTTTGCAAGTAACGAGTGCATAGTGGTATTGCCATAATATTTTTTTTTACAGTGGTCAGCAGGCCTTCATTAATCTATTATTATGTCTTGAATTACTTTTCTTATTTCCGACCCAGTGCAGTCTTGCCAATGTTGACATTATTTTGACGAGAAACTCATGCGCTAATGGACACACGCGATGGCTGTGTTGAAGCACGGAGATACTTTTGGGCTGTATGACACGTTGCGGGGTTGACTGCAGACGATTGGTACTAGATTGACACACGATATGACGTAATTATCTTCCCTTTTGAAGTAACGCTTGTAATATATAAGATAAGAAGATAAGGTTACACAACAAGGTCCGCTTTATTTAGAATCTTATAATGGCAAGCGAGGAAGATTGTTTTAAGTATTAATTAGTCTAGCATCTAGACTTGAAAAGGGAAGGGAGTATTATAGATCTAATTGTTATAGCAATAGGCTACATGTTAGAAATTTAGTGATCGGCTTTTCATCACCGGGAAATATAGCGTCTAATTAAAAAAATATGAAATGTATACAATTAATTGTAGTAGCAGTAACGTAATATTATTGGGTTGGAAAGATGACATGTCTCTTGCAAAGCAACACCAAGTATGGAACGACATCTCCAACCATTAATAACCTTGACCTTGTGCCAGTACAAGTAGGGAAAAGAATAAGGTCATCAGACGTCTGCACATCCACGCAGACAGCTCTTGTTACCTGTCATGTTTGAGTGTCAAGTTTTAGTGCCGTCGCTAGGGGTGGGGGAGTTAGAATATCCAATCAGGGACAAGATAACAAGTTTATAATAAATGTCTTAAAAACATAGATTAAAAAAAAATTGGCACATAATTTTTTTTAGCTGTGTGCCAATCAGTGATTGTAAATAGCCTACTGGGTAATGTACCAATCAATTATCAATGATTGTAGGGATTGTAGGTAATCAGTAGTGTAGCAATCAATCAGTGTTGGTAATTAACAGTGGCGTGGTGGGGGAGCATCACGAGAAGCTGCCGCACTGGCTACGCCACTGGTAATTAACAATATACCAGTCAGTGATTGTAGGTAAAAAATTATTTGTTTTATGTTTGATAACAAAACGCCAAGATTTGATTTTATTTTGCGAAAGAGGGCGATATGGTATGACCATAACTTTTTTAAACTATACGCACCGGTACGGTGTACCGGCACCTTTTTCAATGTGGACAAACAAATATTACTTTTCTTGTATTTTAACGTTAATTATTAATTTATTAATAGTAAGGCAATCTATCACTGAGTACCGCACCTATTTTTTTTTTTTTTACAAAACTAAAAAGTACTGGGTATGACCGACTAGTTGAAAATCATTGGCACGAGTCGCCGTGGTCTACGTTAAATCCGTGACCTCCGTGACCCCGTGTATGTCGAAGGCGCCGTTACATCACGATGAAGTTTTGCACTGAGCCGACTTCTGCACTGATCCCGAAGGACCCGCTCGGGAAAGAGCCTTTGGAACTCTCCAGAACTTAAGCCTTCTTCGATATTAGCGCTACCAGAAAAAAATAAATTCTCAAGCATTGAAGATTACGTCATAGACAGTTGTGATGGTAGACTGGCAGACGTCTGTGGCGCGGGGAGACCTGTAAGACTAAGACGAAACTGGGTCAACCGAACTGGACACTTCATAACAGTATAAATGTCAGTTGGTCGACACAGGGGAACGTGGGTGGGTGCACTATGAGCTACCACCCCCAGCTCCATTTTGTTTTATCCGCTCTAAAAACAGCAAAGGGGGAATAGTACCTGTGTGGTGAAGCACTTGGCTTCCAACGGTTCTCAGCAAGAATTTCTGAAGACTGGTATTTTTTAATTTCGTGATAATTATGACGCCTGTGTCTACACAACTCTAATGGGTACCTGGCATTAATGGGGCGGGGTAAAGTAGGTTGGTCGTTGTGCTGGCCACATGGCACTATCGTTAAGCGTTGGCTTTTTAAACAGACAGGGCCGGATAAGAATATGTGGAGGGCCCCCGGGGCAGGATTTTGCTAAGTCCCATACACTTTTTCGAAAAGCTTTAAAAAGACATGATTATAATGAATAACAATACCGGTACTTAAAATTATATCCAAAAGTATGCCATATTTTAGAAGGAAGAAATAGTAGGCCTACTTTTACAATTAATCTCATTTTAAAACAATATTTAAAATGCATATTTTAGTTTTAAAAAGTGTTGATTTTGTGGATGGTAAGGCGTTTGGTAGTCGCACTGCCGAAAATCCGGAGCTACATTTACATATTATTATTATTAATTACTCATGAGCATGCAACAAGCGGGCACTTCTTAATCACGACAATGTTGCCAGTCGACGTAAGATTGTGGTGGTAAAAATACAAATAAAAAAGTTTGACAAAAAAATTAGTTCAGACCTGTCATAATTCGGTTATATTTTTCTTTTTTTTTTTTTAATTGAGGCTGTAGCCCGGCCTGATCTTACTTAAATCCGGCCCTGAAAACAATGGCCTTTACATCATCTGACCTATAAATGGTGAGGTCTGAAAGGATACTTTTTTTTTTAATGGAGAGAGAGAAAGCATGTTTGCTTGCATTGAGTAGTTCCACAAATTCAGTTTTTAAAAAAGTCTAATTATGTTTCCTGACGAGTGTCTACGTGTTTTACTTTTGTTTATTTCCCCCATTATTAATGATAACATGTAGTAGTTACAAGTCTAGACCTGACCTTGAACTCTGTGAGTTCCAGCTAGGCGCCCACAATCTCGGGGACTTGAAACCAGTCGTGCAGACCCACCACCGTCTCTATTTCGTAGGTGTTGACCCGCATCCTATTTTTTTTTCCCCACATAAACAAATGAAGAGATGGGGCGAGTATGGGTAAGTAGGCCTATTGCAACAGTGGGCTTCTGCTCATTAACAGCACATCAATCTCTGGTCAGATGTGTTGTAGCAGTGAGAAAAGGTTACATCCTACGAGATCACGAGCTGCTTGCTTCATTGTAACTTCATACATAGGCTACTCATCTCTTTCCCTTACGAGCCATCTACAATAAGCCGGTAAACATTCAGATCTGCTTTTTGGCTATCGACTAGCAAAATATCGCTTTTGATTTTTTAATGAGATCGAGATAGATTTAGATTTTAGATCTAGATCTAGATCTATATTTACATACCACTGACTATTACAGTAAATTGGAACTTAATGTTTTGGTTAAAATTCGCCTTATTATTTTTATTAAATGAAAGCTGACATTGCCATTTTTTAAATCGCGAGTAGGGTTGGCGTTTTCAATATTGAATGGCACCCCAAAAGGACAATTTTGTCTATTTTTTAGGACGTTTTTATGATTTTCAGGATATTTTAATAATTTTAGATTTCCAGGAGCTCCTGGAAAATCAGCAGGCAGCGGAAACCCTGTTAAGTTAAAATGGTTTAATTTAATAATTCACACCTGTCACCTTGTGTTAGCGCGGGGCCTATGAAAGTGCGGGGCCCACTGCGACCGCATATAGGTTGCAGTGCTCTAAGTCCGGCCCTGTGGTTAGTAGATTGTGTGTATGTGTATTGAGGGTCACGGGTCAGAGTAATTTAAGCGATCTATTGTTTCATTGCAACTAAACGTTAAAGTCATGAAAGTGTGTACAACTAGGCTAGATCTACGTCTAGTTCTGGTGATCGATGCAATTGACCAATCCGGTCATCTTTTAGAACTAACCTAGATCAAGTTTTGGCACACTGGTGGGTGGTCATAGTAAATACAGCTCACTGTGTGATACTAGTGTGTCTCTAGCATTCAAATAGGATGATGATCTATCTCTGTCTGTGCCTTCTTTGGGTGCAGGTCTGTTTTCACTTGTCTTCCAACTAGATTTAGATCTCATACCATCTTATTATCTAGTCAATATTTATTTGCTTTGGCAACTAACTCTTTATGGTCATTCTGTCAAAGATTCTATAACTTTAAGGCCTATCTATAACATGATAGATTATCTATAGGCCTTTTAGATAAAGTTAAAAGTAATTTGCTTACGTTAACCAACCAGCTCATCTGTATCTAGATTATAGTGGTCTATATATTACTAGATCTAGATCTATATAGAAAATATTTCTAGGCTAAAGATCTAGTAGATCTATAGTTTATAGATCTAGTAAACAGTCTAACTACTGTTACTATTGTGTTATTGTTACCTGTATGGTGTAGGCATATCTAGTCAGACCAGTCCTTAGCATGCCTTTGGTCTCATTTTTTATTCTTGTAAAATCAATGTTTAATAAATTAATGTATAGATAATATTAGATCTAAATCTAGAGTACTCTTACTCTACCACAGTCTAGATATATTCATATATAATACAAGATCTAGATCTAACTCTAGATTTATGAATTTATGACTACCTAGGACATCTCTACATTAGAATCTAGATTAGATCTAGATCTATTAAATAATTAATCAAGACTCTCTCTAGATCTAGACTATATAAGATGGGCTTAGATCTAGAAATAGCTGTCAGCACAAATGAACAACTAATAAAAAATGTACTCCTTTGAAGGCTTTGTTACTATTTGAATAATTACAGAGAATTATGCAAAACTTGGAAATTTGTATTATTCCTTGTTAGGCTTGTTGACTTGTAGATTTAGATTAGATCTACATCTAGTCTAGCTAGATCTTATATAGATTACAACATTCTAGATCTAGATCTTAATGATAAATGTGTAAACAAAAAGAGAAACTGTAAAGTCTAACTATTTGCGAAAAGAAAATGCCGCCTTAATAACATAACTAGTTACTTAGTTAAGATTTTTACTTCTTATTATGTTTTTCCTATTTGTGAAAAGAAAAATGCTGCCTTAATAACATAATAACAGAAATATGCATTGACAACTTGGCCTGTATATTATAGCAGGGTTCGTAGCGCTCCTAAAAACTCCTAAAAAATGAAAAGTCTTCTAAAATTCTCCTAAAAATTGCCGAAAGTCTCCTAAAATTGTGTCCACTCTCCTAAAATTTTTACCCAATATTTTTTTTTAAATATAATTTTGCTTATTTCTTGCTAAAAATGCGGGGAAAAAAACAGCGTAACTAGGCATTCTGATCGCATGACCTTACGGGCTGACTGTGTTAATGAGCTGACCAGTGACGCTTCTACACCGCCTTTCACACACGTGAAGCGCAACCTCGTGATTGAAGATGGCCTTGGTTCAAGCAAGCATTTCACATGGCAGTATTTTTCTGAAGTCAGCGTGGAAATGTTTGTTTCCATTTATTGTTACCACTAAAGACGCGCTAGATCTAGTCTGTAGTGACTATTGTCTATAATTAGATCAATTACCAGACTAATTTGTAGGCTACACACCTCCGGGCCCTCCCTCACCTAAAATCTTCTTGTAAGTGTAAGACTACATCTAGTAAGAGTGACTTCGCGTGGAAAGTCGGTAAATCTTCTAGATCTAGCTAGTATCTAGTAATAGTATCTAGATTTAGATTTAGATCTAAGTTAGATCTAGCGAAGATAATTCGCACCTAACATGAAAAATCAGTGAATTTTAGTCAATTTAATGATCTCGATACATCTAATGTCTAGATTACTCTAGAAATACGCTAGAGCACAAAGAAGTGAAAAGCCCGCAAATTTAGTGACTTAGATCTAGACTCTAGATCTACGGTATATTCAGTGTAGATAATTCGCACACAGCCGCGAAAAGTCCGCGAATTTTAGTGACTTATATCTAGACTCTAGATTTACTCGAAATCACTAGAATCTAGTGAAGATAATTCTCACACAGCCGTGAAAAGTCCGCAAAATTTAGTGACTTAGAGTTAAAGTCCGCGAATTTTAGCGAATTTGCTTTAGAGTCTAGATTCTGTAAATTTAGTGAAGATAATATTCACACAGCAGTGAAAAGTCCACGAATTTTCTCGACTTTGATCTAGACTCTAGATTTATGCTAAATCACTAGAATATATATAGTGAAGATATTTCTCTCACAGCCCTGAAAACTCCGCGAATTTTAGTGACTTAGATCTAGAGTCTAGATCTACTGTAATTGTAACTTCAGTGAAGATAATTCTCTCACAGCCTTGAAAAAAATCCGCGCATTTTAGTGACTTAGATCAAGAGTCTAGATCCACTGTAGATTTAACGAAAATATTTCGCATGCAGCTGTGAAAAGTCCGTAAAAATTATTTCACTCGTAAAAGCCAGGGAAACTATATGGTTGAAAAAGATTCTGCTAGAAAAAAAAAAAGCGAATAGGTCTAATTTCCCCCCCCCCCCCCCCCCATCCAAAAGCCATTTTTTAGTAAGCAAATATCAAGTAAACATTCAAATAGGCCTATATTGCCCTATATATTACTGGCTCTGTTTATGAGAAGGATTTAAGTTAGCTAATAAAAGAATAAAACATTACCTCAAATGCACACCATGACTCTAGTATCTATAAGATACACATAGGAACTAATAATGTACATTTCCATCACAGAGAATACACATTATGATAGCATCTCTAAGAATGTTTATTTTAAAAAATGGAAAAGCAACCATTTGTAATGTTTTTAAAAAAAATCTTTGAAAAAAAATGGTTGTTTGAGGTTTTGGGATGACAGTCAAGTTGTTACTTGATTAAAAGATAACTTTCATTACATTTTCTGTGGACACACCACAGCTGATAACATTGTTTCTGTGGCATATTGGCAAGATATTTATTATTTTTAAAATCAAATAACAATAATTGATTTGATAAATGCTTAGTTTTGTGTATGTTTTACTATGTATCACACAAATGGAAAGGAAACACACACACACATATTACATTTCATCCTTAAAAAACCTCCTAAAATCTCCTAAAATTTTGTCATGGAAAAGTGCTACTAACCCTGTATAGTCATGTGAAATACTGCAGGCCTACACATCCATAACCTTTGTATTAAAAATGGTGTCACTCATCCATAACCTTTGTATTAAAGATGGTGCCTACACATCCATAACCTTTGTATTAAAGACTGTGTCTACTTATCCAAAACCTTCAGTCCTTTGTGTTAAAGATGGTGCTTTGGTATGCTAGAAATATAACTTAGATCTAGTGTTAAAAAAATTTAACAACCATTTATATTTTAAACAGGAGTGTTTTAATAAATAGTTTTTAACCTTGCAGATTTTTTTTCAGATCAAAACACAGACCTCTTCTTTGTAATATAAAAAGGGAACATCATACAGATTGCTAGAAATTATTACCTCTGATAAACAGACAATAAATAGAAACACTATAATAATTGGTGTATCAAGGATGCCAGCATTCTTTAAGGCAAGTAGTCATTCACAAAGCTAGAATTTAACTATTTTGAATTTAATGTCATAAAATTCTCTTAATAAGCAAGGGCAATTTATGAAACCACTGATCTAGCAAAGCAAATATCTTTAAGTTTCATACTTTTTTTGTGTGTTGCTTTATCTTTTGTGTTATTGCATGAAAATTGAGCATGTTATTAATTAAAATTATTTTAAGAATAATTATGTTAGATAATTAATCATTTTGCTTCATATAGTTTTTATAGATCTGGTTTAAAAAAAAGGTTTTAATAGTTAAGTTGAAATTTTATCTTAAAAAAAAACTTAAACTCAACAACTCTGATTTCATAGACAAATGTTTTATATTATATATTCATTATCATAATAAAATTTTGGAACATTTTCAGATCAATGTCTAGTTATCAGATGATTAGAACCATCACTTGTGAGGAACTGGTCAGAAGTTAAAACATGTGTAAAGTGCTATGCTACAAAGTTTTAAGGCAAGGAATCAATCTATTCAACATGATTTAGGCATTTACATTTAATTTCATTGTTTCATTTTAAGTATGCTAATTAAGAACAGGAAAGCTATGGAACTACTGATCTAGCAAGACATGTTTTTTTTTTAAAATGTTTCAGTTTTCTCATTTTCAATGTTTATATAACATTTAAAGAATAATTTTCTGATTTTATAGAACATTTTGTAATTTAAAAAAATGTTTGATAGATTTAGGAGTATTTAATATAAAGTTTAAGAACATCTCGAAATAATGCATTCAAACTTTTTTTTGTTAGCTGCCAAAGTTTCAACACAAGCTTCATATCACATTAAAAATGTTCAGAACGAGATTGTGTACAGCCTTGTGAGTGAAGTGAAGGACAGTCAACAGATTGTGTGTGGTGCCCCAACTGTCCAACAAAGGAACAGGTGAGGGTGTTGTGATGGAAAGTAGTGAAGATTAGATATGTTTTTTTTTTCCAAAGACATTGCTTCAGATGCTATAATAATTTATGTAATTTAGACTTAAGTTTCTTTTGATGTTTGCTTAATAAAGAATATGCAGGCTTTTGGTATATATAGATATTGAGCAGCACAGTAAGTAAGCTCTCAATAGTATAGTTTTTTTTTTACTTTGTATTGTTACTGCATGCTAATTAAACCTATTTTTAATATTAACATAACACTTTGTATTTTTTTCTGTTAACTTAGTTTTTGGAATCTAGTTTTAAATATATGCATATTACAAAAGCCTCATTATGATTGATGTATTATTTATGAGATAGCTAAACTAAGGTTTAGCCTTACTAATTTAGTAATATAGTCAATATCTTCAAAATAAATTCTTTTTCTCTTTGCAGCCATAACATCCATATTCTCATATTTTATAACATTTTCAGTTCCAAATGCAGTTTACAGCCAAGTGATCTAGAAATGGGATCTAGATTATGAGAACTATGACTAAGAGACATCTGAGAAATAAAAAGCACATATAATCAGAATTGTAGCAAGCTTGTACCAAATTTTTCTTAAGGCAAGTGGTCCTTTCAAATGTTACATTTAACTACTTTTAATTTAATTAGTTTCTTTTTGTGTATGTTAAATAAGAATTAGTTTCTTACTACATATCTATCAAAGCAAGTATATTTTATTTCTATGTATTTGTATATTTTAATTGCATTTTTTCTTTTTTTTTTTTATGCATGCTAATTTGAAAATGTTTAAAATATTTTCCTAACAATTTAAGAATACTTGTTTTCTGTTATCTCTTAGCCTTAATGTAATTAGTTTCAAATGTATACATAACAATTTTAATAACTTTAATAAATTCAAAATCCCAGAATCTTCACTAAGACTTTTATTTGATTTATCAGCCTGTACACATTTTATTACAACTTTCAGATTAAGATGCTGAGTAGAGCTTAGTTCTCCTCAGATGTATGTAATGAAAAGAACTACAAGTTATGGGGAACAGGAGAAATCAGTGTAGCAAGCATATCCAAAAGTTTTTTAGTCAAGCCCATTCCATTCCTGTGGTTCTGTAGCCATCAAGAATTCTGGACCTGTTTCAACATACTTTATCCATTCATCTGTCTATTGAGCTTATAAGGCAAGTTCATCTAAATGTTTTACCCTTTTTTTAAAAATAAAATGTCATTGTTTTATTTTTTTATGTATACTAAAGCAACAGGCAAATTATGAATATTCTATATATTAGTGCTTGCATTGGTGAATATCAATGTTAACATAATTTATTATTTTTTTTTAGGAAACCTCAGCATTTGTGCTTTTCACTAAGCTTTTTCATCATGGATATCCTTGGGCTCAATATTAGATAACATTTTGAATATTCTTTGTCCTCTTGGCTTTTGGTAATTGCTTTGAAATTTTTTTCCACAAAAAAAAAATCATTTCGGTCATTTAGCATTTCGAGTTAGGTACAGTCATGATTATTGTAACAAGTTAAATAAAATTATATTGTCACATTTTTCAGATTAAGATGTTGAATAGATCTTATTCAAGAAATGGAGTGCATACACATTTGTAAACCATCTCTGAGTAGTAAATATGAAGAGCAGAACTAGTAGACTTAAAACAAGGCAACACATGTTAGTAGAATCCTTGCTTTTTTTTATTTTTTTATTCTAACTTGTATATTTTATGTCATTTTTTCAATATATATAATTATATTTATTTTACTTTTTTCCCCTTTATTATTCTCAATAGAACATCCTACTTGAAACACAAATATTTCAAAACTATAAAACAACAGATATTGCCTTACAAGTATAGTGGATATTTTTAAGCAATTTTTTAATTTGATGCCATTTATTTGTTTAAATGCTCAGCTACTTGATATCTGGTTGAATTCAAATGGTAATAATTGCATCTTAATGTGTAATTATACAATTATTTATTTAGCTTGTAGTTGTTTTTTTTTTTTTAATCAGTTCAAGATGTTGAGTATTGATAACTAATCAACTACTAGCCTAGGAGGTAAAAGCCAAAGCTGTAAATAGACAGGCCAGGTAAATATGAATGAAGAAATTGAAACAAGAGGTAAACATCATGGGAAGTCTAATTATAGGGCAAGTATTTTTCCTTCATATCTTATTTAACATTGTCAAACTATGTAATACTTATAGGCTTAACTATTGTTTTCATAGAAACAATGTTATTTTAAATATCATGTGATAGTGTATTTAAGAGATATTCTAGTTTAAGTTTCCATATTTAATCAACTTAACAAGTGCACATTCTCTGCTGCCAACAGTACCAATTTGTCATCCAAGCAACAAATATTCCTTGGTAATCTGCTATAAGATGACAGTTTTCTCTTTGGCATTTTTATGAATTAAAGCTTTCAAGGCCAAAGTAAGACTTAATTTTTTTTTCTTTAACTGCTAATTCTAAAATAATTTATCATTGCATGTTAAAAATAATAAACTTTTTATACATTTTTCTGTTTTGGTCAAGCTTCAGATTTGCTTAGCATAACCCTGTACTACATATCAACAAATGTTTGATGGTCTGTCTGGTTCATCTCTTAACACTATGAAGATGGCTACACTGTGAGTACAAAGTTTTAATTTCATTCAAAACACATTTTACAAAAAAGATAATGGAAGGCACATTAAATATATTATTTTACTATTATTATATAACAATGTTATTTTAATATCATGAGATAGTGTATTTTAAGAGATATTCTAATTCAGTATATGATGTTTCCATATTTCAGAATCTTAACAAGCAAACATACTGTTGCCAACAGTACCAATTTGTCATCCTATCCAAGCAACTAATATTCCTTGGTAATCTGCTATCAGATGATTACAGTTTTCTCTTTGGCATTTGTATGAATTAAAGCTTTCAAAGCCAAAGTAAGACATTTTTTTTCTTCAAGTTAATTCTGAAACAATTTATTCAAATTTTTTAAACATTATTCTGAACTATTTTCTGTGTTTTGGTCAAGCCTTAGATTTGGTTAGCATAACCCTGAACTGCATATCAACAAATGTCTGATGGTCTGTCTGGTTCATTTCTCAACACTATGAAGATGGCTACACAGTGAGTACAAAGTTTTATTTTCATTCACCACACAAATTTTACTAAAGAAGAAAATATTAAAAGCTATTGGTATTTAGACAACTTTCTTTGATATTTGATGCATTACTTAGCCTTGGACAATGCATCATCATAACTAATATAATATTAAAAGGCATTTATTAATTTAAAATTTAAGTCAATCAAATAAGATTATGTGATCACAAACTGTTTTCAGGGTATCAGCTAACCCTAACCCTATCAGCTATCAGCAGTGCACCCCTATGATATACAAGTCTTCATTGCCAAGTCAGTCTGCCAAACAGTGTGTACACCCTTCTTGCATTGGTAGTGACCCACTTTACTGTACTTCAATGTCAGAGTCTGGATATGTCAGGCCAAGGAGATCAAGTTTTGTGTCCAAGGTTACTTAGGTAATCTCTAAGAACAATAGGTGAGGTGAATTCTAGTGTACCAGTCAAATATCTTAAAGCAAAGTAACAAAAAAATTAATTTTAAAAGCATATAAAAATCTGTTATAAAAACATACAATGTTTCAGACCAAGTGATCATAGGTCAGATAGTGTCAAGCTCAACTGTTTCTATAGCCAATGGTTAACCATGGGTGTTTGGCCAGCAAACATTGCTCTAGTTTTAGGTTTATATGACACATGTTTTCTTCTAAAGTTAATCAATTAGGACCAAAATGTGAACTTTTTATAAGGTGGTATACTTGCAATCACACAAGAGCTGCTTCACATTGACTGTAAGAATGTTTGAATAGTGCATACATTTTTATAATAACTTATCTTCAGATTTGTAAGGTTGATATTTTATTATATATATATATATATATATATATATATATATATATATATATATATATATATACACACTTGGGCAAGGGCTATTACTGTTTCCTTTAGATTATTGACATTTTTCTTTCAATTTGTAAATTTGCTTCAACATTCAAGTTTTTTTTTTAAAGACAGACTCTACATGTTACTGATCTGGAGGTTAGTGGCTCAATCATTGTGCACTGATTGTTCGCTGATGCCTTGATTCTCCACTGTCACCTTTATTGCCATAAAGTTTATCTAGAGATCTACATATCAAGGTAATAAATATTTTCTTACACTATAACCCAAGAGCTTCTGCTTTAAGATGCATTGTTTTTATTCTAGGAGCCTAATTCTGTTGTATTTTTTTTAGTACCCTAGCAATAGTTTCTTAAACTTTCAGACAATAAGAGCTAGTTTAGAACCTTAGAACCAAAACACAAAACGAAAGCCAGATCTGTATAGTCTTTTTTTTTTTCTAAAAATATTTTAAACAAAAGTCTTGATAAGGTAGCTTATAAGGCCTATTTGTGAAATTAGGTATTTTTAAAACATTTTAAAATGTACTAATACTGTAGATATTTGAAGTATTTTAAAACTAGCTATATTTTTCTATTCAAGTAATTTAATTTGTTTGTATTATTTACATTTTTTTTTGTTAATTATTATTTTTAAAAAAATTTAGTTACCTCCTTTTGTTTAATACCTAAAAATTGGAGCTGTTGGGTTAAAAACACAAATAAATGAACTCACATTAGAGTGCATTACTTCCTAAAAATTTTAAAATTTTAATTTGCTTCATTCTTCATGGCACATTTATATATATAGCCAAATGAAAAGTTGTAATTGATTTTCTTGCGATCTATAGGGCAGATGATGTAAAGGTAATCTGTTTTTGTGGCACACAGTTAACGAGGGTGTCATGTGGCCAGCACAACAACCAACTGCCTTTACTTTCCCCAACTAATGTCAGGTACCCATTAGAGCTGGGCAGACTCAGAGGCACCCAAAGGTCCCAAAATTTAATATATCAGGATTCAAACATGGGACTTCAACTTCAGAAGCTAAGTGCTTTACCGCTCAGCCACTATACCTCCTATCAAAAAATAAACCTTTCTATTTTCCATCACACAGTGAGATAGTGTGACTATTATTTGAAAACAAAATGACAGTTACTAAAAAACACATTCTCTTTAAACATTAAGTCTGAGACAGGAAAAGGTCTTCTTGACTGAAAAGTTTAGAAACTGCCACACATTAAAATTCACTAATTTTATCAATACTGCTTTAGATGGTAATGCATTTAAATGTGATATATTTGTTAAACAGTGCATTTTTCTTAACTCACTTATAGACTAAATGGTCAATTAAACATGAGGTCAAGGATAAAGGATGAACATTTCAAGGCTACAGGAGGAACATTAAACGTCTCTCTCACTGTGAAAAGATTCTACCGATCTACAAATGGTCAACATGTTTTATCCAAAGTTCATCTGCCATTTCTTCAAATGGAGCCATAGTACGAATAAGGTAAGAAATATTCTTATACTTTACAGTATTTATTTTTTTAAGTGATGATCCTGCATTAGTTGTATGTTGTATGTGCATGCTACTTTAAATATCCTGCATTAGTTGTATGTTGTATGTGCATGTTACTTTAAATATCCTGCATTAGTTGTATGTTGTATATGCATGGTTCCTGTATTTGTTTTGTATATTATGATGTCAGTAATTACTTCACAAACACATAACAACTTCATACACAACTTTGTAAGTTCACTTGTCTAGTTAAAGAAATTTGTATTGTATTTGTTTTAATAGTGTCTAGTTATGAAAGTAAACTGAAGTTTCATTTGTTAAACTTGGTGATATACCATTTTAATTTCAGTTAAAATATGTAGATGTTCCTAATAAATTTTGCAGAAAAACTGAATTACTCTGACATAATTCAAACTGTACAAATGTAAATATATTTCAACAAATAATAGAATTGGATTCTTTGTCATTTGGATTAATTCAATAGTAATGTATTCTAAATATGGAATTCAAACACTAAAATGAAGAAATGTTGTGCATCACCAACTTTCTCTTTGCCACTTGGAGATTGAGATGATTCAAGTTACTGGAGATTGGGCTGATTACTATTGTAGCTAAACATTATTTTGTTGTACAATTGCTATTTACAAAAGCAACTATGTGTTAATGTTCATGGTCTTTACAACCCAGTACTTAATTGGACCAAAAAAAAAGATTTTAATGCAAGAATTATGAGAATAAATGTTTTAGATTAAAGCAAAATATTTTGATTAAAAGAAAATTATTATATTTGATATATTCAATTGTTTTGATTTACAGACACTTGGCTTGTATGTGCTGCTACTTGTGATTAAGAACTGACTTCAAATGATAGCAAGAGGATGATTTAAGGTATTTACATTGTTTAATACATTACATTTTTTGTCCATTTGGACTCCTTAGCCATCTTAGTGTTTAAAGGATGTAGTTGCACTTGCGGACCAACTAAATAGTTGTGGAGAAACACATTTAATTGATGACTTTACTATCTTTAGCTTAGGACTTTTCAAAGGAATGATTAACGGAGGACTATTAAAAGCAAAGACTGGACTCCTTAGCCATCTTTGTGTTCATAGGATTGATTAACGGAGGAATTTTAAAAGCGAAGACTGGACTCCTTAGCCATCTTGGTGTTCATAGGAATGATTAACGGAGGACTATTAAAAGCAAAGACTGGACTCCTTAGCCATCTTTGTGTTCATAGGATTGATTAACAGAGGAATTTTAAAAGCGAAGACTGGACTCCTTAGCCATCTTCGTGTTCATAGTAATGATTAATGGAGGAATTTTAAAAGCGAAGACTGGACTCCTTAGCCATCTTCGTGTTCATAGTAATGATTAATGGAGGAATTTTAAAAGCGAAGACTGGACTCCTTAGCCATCTTCGTGTTTAAAGGATGTAGTTGAGGACTTAAAAGATCGGTCTCCATGGCCATCTTTGTTTAGGTAGAATAAAAAATGGACTTGGACATTTCTGAGAGCGAAGATCGGACTCCACAGCCATCTTCATACTTATTGGAAAGGATATTGTATTATTTTGTAAACATGAGGAATTTTAGCTGAGGACTAGATGTAGTAATAGTCATCAATTGAATTGTTGATCCAAGACATACATTTTTTGTCCCTTTTTTTTTTTTTTTTTACAATGATATTGAAAGATAACATCAAATATCTAAACTAGATATTTTGTATAGTATTTTATAATAGCTATACATTTTTAAGTAAAGTATTTGTTGTTTTTTTTCTATTTCAAATGCTGAGCATACATAACTAAACTGGAAGAACAGATGAAGTCCAAAACGCTAAAGCAACAGACATTCCAGGTAAATACATATCATAACAGTATAGCAAAGATTTTAATGCAAGAATTTTGAGAATAAATGTTTTAGATTAAAGCACAATATTTTGATTAAAAGAAAATTATTATAGTTGATATATTCAATTGTTTTGATTCACAGACCAAGATAAAGAACATCCTGCTGATTTACAGACACTTGGCTTGTATGTGCTGCTACTTGTGATTAAGAACTGACTTCAAATGATAGCAAGAGGATGATTTAAGGTATTAACATTGTTTAATACATTACATTTTTTGTCCACTTAGACTCCTTAGCCATCTTAGTGTTTAAAGGTTTAGTTGCACTTGCTAACCAACTAAATAGTTGTGGAGAAACACATTTAATTGATGACTTTACTATCTTTAGCTTAGGACTTTTCAAAAGCGAAGACCGGACTCCTTAGCCATCTTCGTGTTCATAGGAATGATTAACGGAGGACTATTAAAAGCAAAGACTGGACTCCTTAGCCATCTTTGTGTTTATAGGATTGATTAACGGAGGAATTTTAAAAGCGAAGACTGGACTCCTTAGCCATCTTCGTGTTCATAGTAATGATTAATGGAGGATTTTTAAAAGCGAAGACTGGACTCCTTAGCCATCTTCGTGTTTAAAGGATGTAGTTGAGGACTTAAAAGATCGGTCTCCATGGCCATCTTTGTTTAGGTAGAATAAAAAATGGACTTGGACATTTTTGAGAGCGAAGATCGGACTCCACAGCCATCTTCGTACTTATTGGAAAGGATATTGTATTATTTTGTAAACATGAGGAATTTTAGCTGAGGACTAGATGTATTAATAGTCATCAATTGAATTGTTGATCCAAGACATACATTTTTTGTCCCTTTTTTTTTTTTTTTTTACAATGATATTGAAAGATAACATCAAATATCTAAACTAGATATTTTGTATAGTATTTTATAATAGCTATACATTTTTAAGTAAACTATTTGTTTTTTTTTTTCTATTTCAAATGCTGAGCATACATAAGTAAACTGGAAGAACAGATGAAGTCCAAAATGCTAAAGCAACAGACATCCCAGGTAAATACATATCATAACAGTATAGCAAAGATTTTAATGCAAGAATTTTGAGAATAAATGTTTTAGATTAAAGCAAAATATTTTGATTAAAAGAAAATTATTATAGTTGATATATTCAATTGTTTTGATTCACAGACCAAGATAAAGAACATCCAGCTGATTTACAGACACTTGGCTTGTATGTGCTGCTACTTGTGATTAAGAACTGACTTCAAATGATAGCAAGAGGATGATTTAAGGTATTAACATTGTTTAATACATTACATTTTTTGTCCACTTAGACTCCTTAGCCATCTTAGTGTTTAAAGGTTTAGTTGCACTTGCTAACCAACTAAATAGTTGTGGAGAAACACATTTAATTGATGACTTTACTATCTTTAGCTTAGGACTTTTCAAAGGCAAAGACCGGACTCCTTAGCCATCTTCGTGTTCATAGGAATGATTAACGGAGGACTATTAAAAGCAAAGACTGGACTCCTTAGCCATCTTTGTGTTTATAGGATTGATTAACGGAGGAATTTTAAAAGCGAAGACTGGACTCCTTAGCCATCTTCGTGTTCATAGTAATGATTAATGGAGGAATTTTAAAAGCGAAGACTGGACTCCTTAGCCATCTTCGTGTTTAAAGGATGTAGTTGAGGACTTAAAAGATCGGTCTCCATGGCCATCTTTGTTTAGGTAGAATAAAAAATGGACTTGGACATTTTTTAGAGCGAAGATCGGACTCCACAGCCATCTTCGTACTTATTGGAAAGGATATTGTATTATTTTGTAAACATGAGGAATTTTAGCTGAGGACTAGATGTATTAATAGTCATCAATTGAATTGTTGATCCAAGACATACATTTTTTGTCCCTTTTTTTTTTTTTTACAATGATATTGAAAGATAACATTAAATATCTAGACTAGATAATTTGTATAGTATTTTATAATAGCTATACATTTTTAAGTAAACTATTTGTTGTTTTTTTTCTATTTCAAATGCTGAGCATACATAACTAAACTGGAAGAACAGATGAAGTCCAAAACGCTAAAGCAACAGACATCTTAGGTAAATACATATCATAACAGTATAGCAAAGATTTTAATGCAAGAATTTTGAGAATAAATGTTTTAGATTAAAGCACAATATTTTGATTAAAAGAAAATTATTATATTTGATATATTCAATTGTTTTGATTCACAGACCAAGATAAAGAACATCCTGCTGATTTACAGACACTTGGCTTGTATGTGCTGCTACTTGTGATTAAGAACTGACTTCAAATGATAGCAAGAGGATGATTTAAGGTATTTACATTGTTTAATACATTACATTTTTTGTCCATTTGGACTCCTTAGCCATCTTAGTGTTTAAAGGTTTAGTTGCACTTGCTAACCAACTAAATAGTTGTGGAGAAACACATTTAATTGATGACTTTACTATCTTTAGCTTAGGACTTTTCAAAAGCGAAGACCGGACCCTTTAGCCATCTTCGTGTTCATAGGAATGATTAACGGAGGACTATTAAAAGCAAAGACTGGACTCCTTAGCCATCTTTGTGTTTATAGGATTGATTAACGGAGGAATTTTAAAAGCGAAGACTAGACTCCTTAGCCATCTTCGTGTTCATAGTAATGATTAATGGAGGAATTTTAAAAGCGAAGACTGGACTCCTTAGCCATCTTCGTGTTTAAAGGATGTAGTTGAGGACTTAAAAGATCGGTCTCCATGGCCATCTTTGTTTAGGTAGAATAAAAAATAGACTTGGACATTTTTGAGAGCGAAGATCGGACTCCACAGCCATCTTTGTACTTATTGGAAAGGATATTGTATTATTTTGTAAACATGAGGAATTTTAGCTGAGGACTAGATGTAGTAATAGTCATCAATTGAATTGTTGATCCATGACATACATTTTTTGTCCCTTTTTTTTTTTTTTACAATGATATTGAAAGATAACATCAAATATCTAGACTAGATATTTTGTATAGTATTTTATAATAGCTATACATTTTTAAGTAAAGTATTTGTTGTTTTTTTTCTATTTCAAATGCTGAGCATACATAAGTAAACTGGAAGAACAGATGAAGTCCAAAATGCTAAAGCAACAGACATCCCAGGTAAATACATATCATAACAGTATAGCAAAGATTTTAATGCAAGAATTTTTAGAATAAATGTTTTAGATTAAAGTAAAATATTTTGATTAAAAGAAAATTATTATAGTTGATATATTCAATTGTTTTGATTCACAGACCAAGATAAAGAACATCCAGCTGATTTACAGACACTTGGCTTGTATGTGCTGCTACTTGTGATTAAGAACTGACTTCAAATGATAGCAAGAGGATGATTTAAGGTATTAACATTGTTTAATACATTACATTTTTTGTCCATTTAGACTCCTTAGCCATCTTAGTGTCTAAAGGTTTAGTTGCACTTGCTAACCAACTGAATAGTTGTGGAGAAACACATTTAATTGATGACTCAACTATCTTTAGCTTAGGACTTTTCAAAGGCGAAGACCGGACTCCTTAGCCATCTTCGTGTTCATAGGAATGATTAATGGAGGACTATTAAAAGCAAAGACTGGACTCCTTAGCCATCTTTGTGTTTATAGGATTGATTAACGGAGGAATTTTAAAAGCGAAGACTGGACTCCTTAGCCATCTTCGTGTTCATAGTAATGATTAATGGAGGATTTTTAAAAGCGAAGACTGGACTCCTTAGCCATCTTCGTGTTTAAAGGATGTAGTTGAGGACTTAAAAGATCGGTCTCCATGGCCATCTTTGTTTAGGTAGAATAAAAAATGGACTTGGACATTTTTGAGAGCGAAGATCGGACTCCACAGCCATCTTCGTACTTATTGGAAAGGATATTGTATTATTTTGTAAACATGAGGAATTTTAGCTGAGGACTAGATGTAGTAATAGTCATCAATTGAATTGTTGATCCAAGACATACATTTTTTGTCCCTTTTTTTTTTTTTTTTTACAATGATATTGAAAGATAACATTAAATATCTAGACTAGATAATTTGTATAGTATTTTATAATAGCTATACATTTTTAAGTAAACTATTTGTTGTTTTTTTTCTATTTCAAATGCTGAGCATACATAACTAAACTGGAAGAACAGATGAAGTCCAAAACGCTAAAGCAACAGACATCTTAGGTAAATACATATCATAACAGTATAGCAAAGATTTTAATGCAAGAATTTTGAGAATAAATGTTTTAGATTAAAGCACAATATTTTGATTAAAAGAAAATTATTATATTTGATATATTCAATTGTTTTGATTCACAGACCAAGATAAAGAACATCCTGCTGATTTACAGACACTTGGCTTGTATGTGCTGCTACTTGTGATTAAGAACTGACTTCAAATGATAGCAAGAGGATGATTTAAGGTATTTACATTGTTTAATACATTACATTTTTTGTCCATTTGGACTCCTTAGCCATCTTAGTGTTTAAAGGTTTAGTTGCACTTGCTAACCAACTAAATAGTTGTGGAGAAACACATTTAATTGATGACTTTACTATCTTTAGCTTAGGACTTTTCAAAAGCGAAGACCGGACCCTTTAGCCATCTTCGTGTTCATAGGAATGATTAACGGAGGACTATTAAAAGCAAAGACTGGACTCCTTAGCCATCTTTGTGTTTATAGGATTGATTAACGGAGGAATTTTAAAAGCGAAGACTAGACTCCTTAGCCATCTTCGTGTTCATAGTAATGATTAATGGAGGAATTTTAAAAGCGAAGACTGGACTCCTTAGCCATCTTCGTGTTTAAAGGATGTAGTTGAGGACTTAAAAGATCGGTCTCCATGGCCATCTTTGTTTAGGTAGAATAAAAAATAGACTTGGACATTTTTGAGAGCGAAGATCGGACTCCACAGCCATCTTTGTACTTATTGGAAAGGATATTGTATTATTTTGTAAACATGAGGAATTTTAGCTGAGGACTAGATGTAGTAATAGTCATCAATTGAATTGTTGATCCATGACATACATTTTTTGTCCCTTTTTTTTTTTTTTACAATGATATTGAAAGATAACATCAAATATCTAGACTAGATATTTTGTATAGTATTTTATAATAGCTATACATTTTTAAGTAAAGTATTTGTTGTTTTTTTTCTATTTCAAATGCTGAGCATACATAAGTAAACTGGAAGAACAGATGAAGTCCAAAATGCTAAAGCAACAGACATCCCAGGTAAATACATATCATAACAGTATAGCAAAGATTTTAATGCAAGAATTTTTAGAATAAATGTTTTAGATTAAAGTAAAATATTTTGATTAAAAGAAAATTATTATAGTTGATATATTCAATTGTTTTGATTCACAGACCAAGATAAAGAACATCCAGCTGATTTACAGACACTTGGCTTGTATGTGCTGCTACTTGTGATTAAGAACTGACTTCAAATGATAGCAAGAGGATGATTTAAGGTATTAACATTGTTTAATACATTACATTTTTTGTCCATTTAGACTCCTTAGCCATCTTAGTGTCTAAAGGTTTAGTTGCACTTGCTAACCAACTGAATAGTTGTGGAGAAACACATTTAATTGATGACTCAACTATCTTTAGCTTAGGACTTTTCAAAGGCGAAGACCGGACTCCTTAGCCATCTTCGTGTTCATAGGAATGATTAATGGAGGACTATTAAAAGCAAAGACTGGACTCCTTAGCCATCTTTGTGTTTATAGGATTGATTAACGGAGGAATTTTAAAAGCGAAGACTGGACTCCTTAGCCATCTTCGTGTTCATAGTAATGATTAATGGAGGATTTTTAAAAGCGAAGACTGGACTCCTTAGCCATCTTCGTGTTTAAAGGATGTAGTTGAGGACTTAAAAGATCGGTCTCCATGGCCATCTTTGTTTAGGTAGAATAAAAAATGGACTTGGACATTTTTGAGAGCGAAGATCGGACTCCACAGCCATCTTCGTACTTATTGGAAAGGATATTGTATTATTTTGTAAACATGAGGAATTTTAGCTGAGGACTAGATGTAGTAATAGTCATCAATTGAATTGTTGATCCAAGACATACATTTTTTGTCCCTTTTTTTTTTTTTACAATGATATTGAAAGATAACATTAAATATCTAGACTAGATATTTTGTATAGTATTTTATAATAGCTATACATTTTTAAGTAAACTATTTGTTGTTTTTTTTCTATTTCAAATGCTGAGCATACATAACTAAACTGGAAGAACAGATGAAGTCCAAAACGCTAAAGCAAGACAGTCCAGGTAAATACATATCATAACAGTATAGCAAAGATTTTAACGCAAGAATTTTGAGAATAAATGTTTTAGATTAAAGCACAATATTTTGATTAAAAGAAAATTATTATAGTTGATATATTCAATTGTTTTGATTCACAGACCAAGATAAAGAACATCCTGCTGATTTACAGACACTTGGCTTGTATGTGCTGCTACTTGTGATTAAGAACTGACTTCAAATGATAGCAAGAGGATGATTTAAGGTATTTACATTGTTTAATACATTACATTTTTTGTCCATTTGGACTCCTTAGCCATCTTAGTGTTTAAAGGTTTAGTTGCACTTGCTAACCAACTAAATAGTTGTGGAGAAACACATTTAATTGATGACTTTACTATCTTTAGCTTAGGACTTTTCAAAAGCGAAGACCGGACCCTTTAGCCATCTTCGTGTTCATAGGAATGATTAACGGAGGACTATTAAAAGCAAAGACTGGACTCCTTAGCCATCTTTGTGTTTATAGGATTGATTAACGGAGGAATTTTAAAAGCGAAGACTAGACTCCTTAGCCATCTTCGTGTTCATAGTAATGATTAATGGAGGAATTTTAAAAGCGAAGACTGGACTCCTTAGCCATCTTCGTGTTTAAAGGATGTAGTTGAGGACTTAAAAGATCGGTCTCCATGGCCATCTTTGTTTAGGTAGAATAAAAAATGGACTTGGACATTTTTGAGAGCGAAGATCGGACTCCACAGCCATCTTCGTACTTATTGAAAAGGATATTGTATTATTTTGTAAACATGAGGAATTTTAGCTTAGGACTAGATGTAGTAATAGTCATCAATTGAATTGTTGATCCAAGACATACATTTTTTGTCCCTTTTTTTTTTTACAATGATATTGAAAGATAACATTAAATATCTAGACTAGATATTTTGTATAGTATTTTATAATAGCTATACATTTTTAAGTAAACTATTTGTTGTTTTTTTTCTATTTCAAATGCTGAGCATACATAACTAAACTGGAAGAACAGATGAATTCCAAAACGCTAAAGCAACAGACATCCCAGGTAAATAGATATCATAACAGTATAGCAAAGATTTTAATGCAAGAATTTTGAGAATAAATGTTTTAGATTAAAGCAAAATATTTTGATTAAAAGAAAATTATTATAGTTGATATATTCAATTGTTTTGATTCACAGACCAAGATAAAGAACATCCTGCTGATTTACAGACACTTGGCTTGTATGTGCTGCTACTTGTGATTAAGAACTGACTTCAAATGATAGCAAGAGGATGATTTAAGGTATTAACATTGTTTAATACATTAAATTTTTTGTCCATTTAGACTCCTTAGCCATCTTAGTGTTTAAAGGTTTAGTTGCACTTTCTAACCAACTAAATAGTTGTGGAGAAACACATTTAATTGATGACTCAACTATCTTTAGCTTAGGACTTTTCAAAAGCGAAGACCGGACTCCTTAGCCATCTTCGTGTTCATAGGAATGATTAACGGACGACTATTAAAAGCAAAGACTGGACTCCTTAGCCATCTTTGTGTTTATAGGATTGATTAACGGAGGAATTTTAAAAGCGAAGACTGGACTCCTTAGCCATCTTCGTGTTCATAGTAATGATTAATGGAGGATTTTTAAAAGCGAAGACTGGACTCCTTAGCCATCTTCGTGTTTAAAGGATGTAGTTGAGGACTTAAAAGATCGGTCTCCATGGCCATCTTTGTTTAGGTAGAATAAAAAATGGACTTGGACATTTTTGAGAGCGAAGATCGGACTCCACAGCCATCTTCGTACTTATTGGAAAGGATATTGTATTATTTTGTAAACATGAGGAATTTTAGCTGAGGACTAGATGTAGTAATAGTCATCAATTGAATTGTTGATCCAAGACATACATTTTTTGTCCTTTTTTTTTTTACAATGATATTGAAAGATAACATTAAATATCTAGACTAGATATTTTGTATAGTATTTTATAATAGCTATACATTTTTAAGTAAACTATTTGTTGTTTTTTTTCTATTTCAAATGCTGAGCATACATAAGTAAACTGGAAGAACAGATGAAGTCCAAAATGCTAAAGCAACAGACATCCCAGGTAAATACATATCATAACAGTATAGCAAAGATTTTAATGCAAGAATTTTGAGAATAAATGTTTTAGATTAAAGTAAAATATTTTGATTAAAAGAAAATTATTATAGTTGATATATTCAATTGTTTTGATTCACAGACCAAGATAAAGAACATCCTGCTGATTTAGACACTTGGCTTGTATGTGCTGCTACTTGTGATTAAGAACTGACTTCAAATGATAGCAAGAGGATGATTTAAGGTATTAACATTGTTTAATACATTACATTTTTTGTCCACTTAGACTCCTTAGCCATCTTAGTGTTTAAAGGTTTAGTTGCACTTGCTAACCAACTAAATAGTTGTGGAGAAACACATTTAATTGATGACTTTACTATCTTTAGCTTAGGACTTTTCAAAAGCGAAGACCGGACTCCTTAGCCATCTTCGTGTTCATAGGAATGATTAACGGAGGACTATTAAAAGCAAAGACTGGACTCCTTAGCCATCTTTGTGTTTATAGGATTGATTAACGGAGGAATTTTAAAAGCGAAGACTGGACTCCTTAGCCATCTTCGTGTTCATAGTAATGATTAATGGAGGAATTTTAAAAGCGAAGACTGGACTCCTTAGCCATCTTCGTGTTTAAAGGATGTAGTTGAGGACTTAAAAGATCGGTCTCCATGGCCATCTTTGTTTAGGTAGAATAAAAAATGGACTTGGACATTTTTGTGAGCGAAGATCGGACTCCACAGCCATCTTCGTACTTATTGGAAAGGATATTGTATTATTTTGTAAACATGAGGAATTTTAGCTGAGGACTAGATGTAGTAATAGTCATCAATTGAATTGTTGATCCAAGACATACATTTTTTGTCCCTTTTTTTTTTTTAACAATGATATTGAAAGATAACATTAAATATCTAGACTAGATATTTTGTATAGTATTTTATAATAGCTATACATTTTTAAGTAAACTATTTGTTTTTTTTTTTCTATTTCAAATGCTGAGCATACATAACTAAACTGGAAGAACAGATGAAGTCCAAAACGCTAAAGCAACAGACATCCCAGGTAAATACAGCTAACACTTTGTCTTCTCATAAGAATGGATGGCTGCCTGGTCATGTGGTATGTGCGCTGGACTGTTGTGTGGTCTTTTTGATGCTCATATCTTTCCTGACGTCATTTATTCTGCTGGACATTTGGTCAAGGAAGTAGATTCTCTTCAAATGTCAAAGAACATATACATATAAAAATGTTAAACATTTGACAAGAATATCAAGCAAGTGCAGTGTACATGTAAGTAATATTGAAACATTAGCTGATCTCATTTATGCATTCTTGAAGACAATCTGCAGCCACTAAACCAGTTACATCAGATCTGGACAAAGTGGTCACCTCCTCTTCATTAAAGCTAGAACAGAAAGAGTTTATAACTCTTTTACTCCACTTTCTGTCAAGTGTTTCATGGTCATTTGTCACATCATAAAGAAGTTTAGTTTATTAACCAGTGGTTGTGTATGACTGTCTTTGTATGTTTTGTGTGTGAATGTTGTTCCTGTTTTTATCTATATTATCATTGCTATAGTGGTAATCCTGCAGATAATCATAATGAAACTAAATTTTCTTTTGTTTGGATCTTATCTGATGGGAATTGTAAACTTAGTAATCTGCTCTTAGCTTACTTTTTTTTATTTTTAAGTACTTTCTCAAAGAAATACAATAGATAAGGATAGAAAAAGAAGAGCAAACAATATAGAGATTTCCTGAAACAATATAAAGAAAGTGAAATAAAAATATATATATAAAAAAAGAATAAACCTGGAGATTTTGAAGGAAAGATTGCTGCTACCAAATCAACAAAACCAATGAGTTTGTACTGCAAGCAAAAGAACTTAGAAAGTTTTGATTTTATTTTGCTAGAAATGCATAAACCTAATAGTAGAATTTTCACTCTAAATATTAAAGCTTTCTGTATTCTGTACACCAGTTACACTAAATAGCTAGTTATTTATTGTTTTCTGGCAAAATTGAAAATCTCCAATAAGTTCCTTAGACTTTAATGACTTAATTAACCTTTTAAAACTTTATTTGTTGGTTATTCTTTGCTGCTGTATTAGATGTCTTGGGTGTATTTTTTTTTTTTCTTAAAAGTTTATTAATAAAATACTAAGTTAAAACATATAGTGAAACCTGCATCATCATAATAGTTTTGTTTAACATGAAAAGAAAAGCAACAGAAGAACCTTTTTTTTTCCTTTTCAAGGCAGAAGTTTTTCTTATTAATTTTTTTATTCCTATTTAGACCAACATGATGAAAAGGTAGACAACATGAAGATGTAGACCAACATGAAGATGTAGACCAGCATGGTGAAGATGTAGACCAGCATGATAAAGATGTAGACCAACATGAAGATGAAATTTAAACCAAAAAATGGGTCAAGAGATGTATGGAATAAAATGGTCAGCAACGCTATGTATATATCTTTATATGTTCTTTATACTAAACCCCAAGTCTCGTGTTGCACTGACTATAAAAATGTGTTTATCACATTTTGTTCTCTTGTATTGACAGTGAACATCTTGAGAAGTAAAACAATTCCTAGAGGCAAAGACACAGACACACCGGATCTATTAGAGATTTTCCTTTTCTACCATCATTTAGAGACTTCCTTGTGCTCTAAGGAAACCTGCCATTATCTTTTGTTTGCTAATTGGCATTGATGTTTTTACATACCTAGTGCGTCTGAAAGAAATTAACATTTCCCTAATGCTACTTCAAAACCAGACTTTCTCAAGACAATTTTGGTGACCAAGCTGCAATATGGAACTCAGTAGGAAACAATGAAGAATGCTCCTAACCTCAGGTTGAGTACCCATGCTCACCTACTAGAGTGGTGACACATACTTCTACACCCACAGTTATACATCCTGAACCCTGTAACCCAACCTCACAACATGGTTACATTACCAGAAGTGGTTGCGAAGTCAGAAAACCTAACAGATACAATGAATAGAACAATCATTTCTAATACAGGTACAAGTACTCAAGTGATGCACTTTGTAAGAACTATAATTGACTTGTAAAACTTGGTCTTTATTTAGATATATCTTGACAATCAGTCCAGTCATTTGTTCATTTTTTTTTATTTAAAGTATTCCTTTTTTTCCCTCAATCTTCTTGTTGTTTCAGTTCAATGTTTTTGTATTTTGAAGGAGGAAGGTGCTGTAGTATATTATCGTTATTATTATTGTACCAGTAGTAAGCAAACTTGTATATATTTATTCATAAATTCTAATGCAGAATATCACTTCCACCGGAAAATGTTGTAATAACTATACGTGTCTTCAGTTAACATTCAATACTCTATAGTCCCAAAGCCTTGCTACATTATGCTTTTAATTCAATTTTTTATCTCCCCTGCTTTTGTGTGCTATCATATAATGTTTAGTGTCACATCCTTGCACAATTTGTTCTATGCTTTTTTACAGTGTAAATAGTGACTTGACATTATTTAGCTCTATTATAATATTGTTATATTATTATATTTAAAATAAAACTGTTAACATTTTCTATGCTGTTATAATATGAATGTTTTGCTGTGTTACCATGAATGCAGTTTTGAGTTTTCGTCCGATATCTTAGAGGAGAAATTTTCCATAAATAATAATAATAATAAGGCTTATCTTCGAGTCTGAACATTAGTGAGGAATGCAGTATTTTTCCTGTTGCTGCGCAGCCCCATCTAGGACCTACATATTGTGCTATAAATAAAGAGTATATTAATATTTACTATTTGGTATTGTCAGTCTTCACTAAAGCAATGAGTTTATCCCCTTAGTCTATTTAAAACTTTCAAATTCTAATTCACTTTGTATTATCTATTGGTGATCATGGGGTATCCACTTTGTCATCTCCATAGTCTCTGGTGTGAACACTCACTGTCCTGTTATAGGTTATGGCTAGGATGTAATCTCTATTTCTGGTGGAACACATGTAAAACCAACAAAACAAACATTAGACCTAGACTTTAACAGGTAAATTTTTTATAATTGTGAACTGGCGCTCCCAAAGCTATTTTTATGCATTTTTATTTTTACTTTTGTAGGCTAGTGCTAAGCTGTATACTTGTATTTCTGCCTATTATTATATGGGTTAGGGTGGAGTACTTAAAATATAGCCTATGATGTTTCCTGTACTGTTGACCAGTTTTAATTATTCTGTACCTGGGACTGCCTGTAAGTTTCAGAATTATTTTTATTTTTTAAAATTTAACTATGTGTAAATCTACTTTATATTTGAACAACTGTCAAAATAACTGGCAGTTTGTTTTAAAAATATGGCCAAGCCCTGCCCAGTGCTGTCATGATGGCCACTTCTAATGTTTATGTACTAGGTTGTAACTGCTGCCTTAGTTATTTAAATTAAAGTCTCATTTTTGTATTTCTTCTTTGTTTCTAGATTTCTTTTAGTTCGCTAGTTTAATTTAGTTTAGTTGTTCGGTTGCTTAGTTGACTCAAGACCCTTGGTCACAGACTGAGGTGCACAGATACAACCCACCCAGTAACATTACCTTCTGGCAACTGTAACTTAATAGTTTTATTCTCTTGAATCATTCCAGACAGCATTGAGACCACCCCTGTCCCTAACAATACATAAATACCTTGCTTTAGTTGTAGAATGAAAGATGAGCAAACAGTTAAAAGCTTCTATATAATTCACTTGGAGGTGTGGTGGTAAAGTGCTTGGCTGCCAAACATGGGTCTAGAGTTTGAAGACTTTTTTTTTTAATATTAGGACTATTAGGCACCTTTCAGTCCAGCCAGCTCCAATGGGTTCCTGAGATTTAGTGGAGAAAAGTAAAGGCGGTTGGTTATTGTGCTGGCCACCTGACATCCTCATTGACCATAAGAAACAGATGTCTGTCACACAGATCGCAAAGTTTGCAAATGGAACTTTACTCTAACTTGAATATAGTTTCTAGCTCTACATCAAAAAGCTTCTCCCGTTTTTTGTCTATCATTCACTTTGACTTTGAAATGGTTTCTTTTTGATAATGATTGAATATTGAAGTCACTTAGATTAGTTGACTATGAGTTTGTAGAGGGCAATCACTGACTAGATCTTAATAGCATTTCCTGTCATATCTTTTTTTGGTAATTTTATCGCTGATTAAAATTCTTCTTGTTCAAAGAAGTAATTACTGTACATTTCAAGGTGTATTGAGGCCAGCATAATGACCTGTTGCAGTTACTTCCCTTTACACCATTAACTTTCAAATACATTAATAATTATCTCTTAATATGAATTCAGTAATTTAGCACAGACCAGTTACAATATTAAACAAAGAATGAATGCCACTTTGATTACATGGTATACATATACATCAAAATGAGTCAATCAAATCAATGTACAAGAGGCACAGCTTATTTAAACTTTTTGGAATGTCACAATAAAACTGAAACTGCTGCAAAATAAATATTTAGTTAAACACTAACGTACATTGGTAATCCTGATATTACTTTTAGTAGTAGAAGATTGTGTAGAATCAAAATAACTTGATTCATTTAGATCAGGGGTGGGCAAATTACAGACCGCTGGCCACATGCGGCCTGCAGAAACCTACAGAATTCAGGTGAGCCCACAAATAAAACATTTAAAAATGCCAATATATTAAAAATAAATAATTTTAAATAATTATGATATTTAAATATCTTCTTGTCAATTATGATGAAGAAGCTAAATAAACATTGTCTCTTCATGTTATTCTAAAAAGTTTAAAGCAAACGAAGATTATGCTTATTGGTAATATTTCGAAACACTCAGTTAAAGACACACACTCGGACCAGTATTTAATAAATTCTATGAAGAACTGTGTTGAAAGTGTTAGGTTGGCTTGGAACAAGATGTCAAGTGTAACAACTGATGGAGCCCATGCTTTGACTGAGAAAAAGTTTTTTAATAAAGAACAATTTCCCAACATTAAATTCTACACGGAGAGGTTGCATTGAATATCAGACATATTATTGACCTAATCATCTCAGCGATCAAACTTATCAGAGCTACAGACAGTTCCGAGAAGTACCACATGGGCAAGGGACTGGAAAGAATAGGGGGTCTCAATGGAGATTTTTTTTCCTTAAGGGACATTGACAGTGGCTTTCTTACTAATGTTTCTCATGAAGACTTGCAGTGGACTACTTGCACATCATGAAATTTATGAGCATCTTTTTAAGCTTTTCCATTTCTCCAGGCAAGCAAGTGAAAACAGGCTTTATCATTTTCCTTTGCTGAAAGGTGAAACTATTTCTAGTAAAATGGTTGAAAAGAACAAGACTTCACCATTTAGTACAGAAGCTGAATCAGCTCCCGAGGAAATACTTCCTACAAATTACGACCTGAAAGAGAAGTTCTTCCGCGGGAGTTTTAAGGGTGCCAGAAGCTGTATTTCCACATTAAAAAAACTTGATCCCTAACAATACATAACTACCTTGCTCAGTGATTTATTATTATGGTAAATTTTAAATCCATTTCTTTGAGGGTAGGTTGACTACTTTCTGAAAGTGATGGTGTATAATTACGTTACAACTTTTGACAAGTAGGCCTAATTCGATTGCACCATGACACTAAACTTCTTAAAATTGTAACTATCGTATGTTTAATTTTAACAACAAGCTATAGCTGTAGCCTTAGCCCCCCCCCCCCCATGAGTTTAAATAATATTTTTCAACACAGTCCTCTTGCTTCTCAGTGCGCTTAGTTCTTCGTTGCACATCTTCATGAAGCTCTCATGATGGAAGGTTTCTGGTCAACCCTTAAAAGTGCCTAACTGTTTTACAATGAGTTCAAAATGGAATTACAATTCTGATGTTTAGAAATGTTTGAAAGTCTTCGGTGAATTTCGGACACTGGTGCACTATCCTACCACAAAGACAAAATGTTCACAGAACATACTCATGGTTAACAGCACGACAGCAAATATGAAACTAAACCTAGCAGGAACTAACCGGAGCAGACGTAAAAACAGTCAAACGAATGCATGCGTCCTCTTTGCTTCATCAACATAAAGAACAATAGAACAACATCACAGATCAGAGTTGACTTACTGTCGTATTATGGTTCAATAAAAAAACCAAACTAATGAGTATTTTTTATAGGAATTTTTTTGGAGTTACAAGACACCCTCGTTTACCGCATTCTACATCATTCGCCATTTAGAACGCAAGGTCTGAACGGGTTTTTTGTTTAAACTTTCACCAAATGAGCTAAATGAATTTCTAGATATGCATTATGCATAGATCTAATAATTAAAAATTTCTATATGAAAACTATTGCAAACTACCTGTCTTTAGCGTAACCTACATCCTAAAACAAGACAACTTTGATAGGCCTTTCTACACATCTGAAAACATTCTGTTTGTCCTACTTATATTTTTTGTTTCATTAAAAAGTGCCGATTATAGTGAAATATAGTCAAATATCAAATATAGTGTGCCATAGAGTAGTTCAATTCTACTTGGAGTTATTTAATTTAATAAGGTCTTCTTATTTGCCCTTTTATGAAATTCAAAGTGTAAAATAATTGAATCCATAATAATAAAAGATTTTAAGAAGTTAAATATTCCATTTCTTTGTACAATGAGTTTGAATATAGGATACAGAAATGTGTGTGTGTTTTTTTTTCTTTTTTTACAGCGAATTCTTTGAAATCTAGAGTTGCATGTTATCTCTGAATTGTGAGTAACCTAGAATTTAGCCAGGGCATAAGGTTGCATTCATTTGTATTAACATTGTCCGATAACACGTGACATGAAAATGCACAAGCAGGGGCGGACAGGCTATATGGGCATTCGTGTCAGGTGGGCCGCTACCCAATTGAGTCGGTAGAGGTATATTTATAAAATCAAAATCTAGATGAAACCAGTGTTACTATTATAACTGTATCCCTCCTATAAAACCATTGGATGGAACAATGCACTGACACTATGCACCTTGTTACGTCCGTGTTTCTCAGAAGAAGGTGGGCGTGTAAAAGTGCCATGCCTTCAGAGATTTCAACAACTCTAGTAAATTGAATTGAAGCTTGTCTACATCTTAAGCCTAAATTTAATTTATGAAAAAATATAGGGGATTAAGAAAGATTCTAATTTGAAGATTATAGTTGTTCTAAAAATTTTAAAGTGTGAACTGGTAATTTATAAACATGATGTAATCAATCCATACGGATAAACAATGGAGATATGCATATTAGCAGGAATCTACACAAAAACACATACATAGAACAACAGATGAGAAAGAGTGTCATTTGAAGATTATAGTAGGCCTACACATTTTTAAAGAGTGAACAGGTAATTGATAAGCATGACGCAATCACGCTAATTCTCGCGTAGCTTTGCAGTTAGAGCTGAAAAGAAAATTGATCTTAATACATTACGTGGATAATGTGCAAGTGAAACACATTTTCTAAACATTGATAATGTAATAACTTAAGGGAGGCAACTCAACGAGATATAGGTGTTTATTTACACGAGGACATCACAAACACATTGTAACGTCTGCCTTGAGCACAGCATCTTCATCTCGGCTCTAGACTTGGGGGCGGAAATAGTTCCCTTCTTCCTAATGTAAACATCCTTCCTAGTCTGGTTTCTAGAAGTGCGCACCTTCTGCACTAGCCTGGATGGCGGTGCTCATGGCAGAGTTATAACAATAATAACAAAAACAACAACAACAAAAAAAAAAAACAACTAAAAAAAACCAATAACAAACAAAGCTTACATTGATTTAAGGGAGACTGCTACAAGCCGCCTCTATATAGAGGCTGTCGAGGGTGGTAGTGCAGGTGATTGTCTAGGAGCTGGATGCCCGAATTATCAGAGAACTACTTCCTAGTTCCGTCTTTGCCAACAGGACGAAATGAAACTCGTTTTAACATGGTTGTGATTTTTTGTCACGGGTTTGCTCCGCGCCAATTGATGTTCATAATTGTTTTTGTTTAGCGCCACTTTCACGCTAATAGCACTCAGTGCAATATGGTCCAATTTCTACTGTGTACCAGTGAAGCCAGGAGGGGGAGGGGATATCTGGGAGAACGTTTCCGTGCTGTCTTTTCAAATAGGCCTACAATTTAAAAAAAAAGTTATACAGTGTGTATTCGAACTCGAGCCTCAACGATTGAAAGCTGACACACTAGCCACTGAGCTATAAAAGTACTTATAACAAAGAAGTTCCGTTTTTATGGGTATCTTTTGTTAATTTCAATTTTTTCTCCAATGACCTAATTCTTTACACAAGGCTTATCTCCCCTTAGCCAGTACTGTCTCTATATAAAACAAAATTAATTACCGTAACTACGACTAATTGATCAAACAATAGGTAAATTTTTTGATTGATTCATGTGTGATCATCGACAATGAATAATTGTAAAAAGTTTCAACTTGATTGAACAATTCTGGTGTCTATTAAAAGTGAAGTACACATTTCATGCTGGCAGACGTTGTAAACGTCATCTGTTGAAAAAGGAGACAACTTCAGCTGACGGGTTTCATGTGACCAGCATAACGATCAACTGACTTGACTTTTCCAAACTAAAGTCAGGTATCCATTTGAGTTTGGTGGACTCAGGGTCGTCCGAAATTCACAATCACAGTCTTGACTGGGTTTCAAAATCAAGATCCCTCGGTTCTAAATTTCGTTACTATTCCACCAAGCATTCGTCTAAATTTTCAAACGTTTTATTCCCTAGTTTGAAATTAAGAAAAATTAATAAGAGTATAAAATAAAAAAAAAGAAGAAAGCGACATACTTCAAAAAAGTGAAACAAGGGATTTTTTTTCCCTTTCTTTCTTACATTTCTTAAAGAGATATTAATCGCCTTCAGCATGAAACGAATTGGATTTGCATTTGACATAAAAAAAAAAGAATCCGAAAAGGAGGAAACATAACAAGGTGAGTTTTGTGATTAAAACGGTTAGAAATATTTTTACCAATTGTTTTTGTTATGATTTTAGCTTTCTCAGTGCGCTATGATCCTATCACATTTCTGGACCAGTTGTGATAGGGGGAGGGAAGGAGGGAGTATCTTGGTGAATGTTTACAAGATCGTTTTTTTTAAATTGCATAAACAAATGTTCACCCAGGGCTCAAGGGGACTAATTCAACTTTTACCATCACATCTGAAAAGTACGATTTCTTTCCCTTGTTCAAAATACCAAACAAAATAATTAATTACAAATAGTTAATAAACTAATTGGTTAATGTTTTTTTTTTATTCTTGTATTGTCAGGTAAAAGAAATAATTGTGTTAAAGTTCAGCTTAATCCAAAATTGAATGTGGGAGAAATAACAAGAATCAATAAAAAAAACAAAAAACAATTCGTTAATTAACTATTGATAATAAATTATTTTTGTTTGGTATCTCGAACAAGGGAAAGAAATTGTAATTGACTGAAGTGGAGCTGAATTAGTACGCTTTGTAGGTCGTCTTCTGAGTCTCAGTGAACACAAACCTGAAAAACAGGACTACAGAAACAATAGATAACTATACAATTATTTATATTGCAAACTATTATTAGTTATTATATCTTACTATATAAAACTAGAAAAATATTGGACAAATCTACTTATGCAAGGAAATCCGTACAGTATATTATGACCGCATATTCTGCATAAAGTTAAATGACAAGTTTTTTTTCTATATAGACACATACGGTCTGGTAAAAAAATGAAACTCATTTTTACCACTGTAGTCTGTGTGGGTTTATTTTAGTTATGAGCTAATTGAGTGATGTCGGTTCAAAAACAGGAAGTGATCCTTAGTTGTTGATGCTTATGCCTCTAGGACAGGGGTGGGCAAATTACGGCCCGCGGGCCACATGCGGCCCGCCGAAGTCTTTTATGCGGCCCGCCGACGCCTAGAGAAATCAGGTGTTCCCACACATTACACATATAAAAATGCAAATATATTTAAATAAATAATTGTAAATATCTATAGATCTAGAAATTGTTGAAACTTTTGATTCTTATCACTTATTATGAAGAGGCTAAAGAAACATTGTCTTAAAACGTCATTCTAAAAAGTTTAAAGGAAAAGAAGATTATTCTTAATGGCAATATTTCGAAACATTCAGTCAAAGACAAACACAAGCCAGTATTTATTCAATTCTATCAAAAACTGTGGTGAAGGTGTTGGGTCGGCATGTACAAGATGGCTAGTGTAACAACTAACGGATCTCATGTTTTGACTAAGAAAAACAGGCTTTTTAATAAAATAAAGCATTGAATATCAAATATATTGTTGGAATTGATTTCTCAATGATCTTATTATTGTCACAGGGCCAGCCTTAGGCATAGACAAACTGCTTAGGGTCACCAATTGGTGAGGGCATTGCACTAGTTGTTCACTTGACATTTTAGAGAAGAAATAGCGAAACATGTCCTCAATGTTATTGTTGAAGTACAATAGGTTTTTAATAAATTGAATAATTTTACTGTTGTCGCTTTTTTTTTAAAATTTTATTTGAGGCCAAATAATTCACTTTGCCTAGGGCCTCCAATTATCTACCGGCCATGACTGGCAGTTCTGAGAAGTACTTTAAGATTTGGAACAAAACATTCCTATGTTCGGTTACACATGTAGTATCGCTGGCCTAGAAGAATATGGAATCTCAAGGAAGAAATAGTTAGGTTCATTGAAGGACACTGACTGTGACTTTGTTACTAATATTTCTAACGAAGAGTTGAAGACAAACTTCATGTTTATCATTGAAGACATTGCAATGTTTTGTTTGCAAATGAAATGTATCTGCATCTTAAATCTTTTCAAACAAAATTATTCCACTTTTTGAGGCAGCGAGTGAAATCGGGTTTTATCATTTTCTTTAGCTGAAAGGTGAAACTATTTCTAGTGAAATTGATGAAATTACAAGACTTATTTGGATTCCTTGATTGTGGAGTTTGAAAGCAAATTTTAAGACGTCAAGAACTTGGAACCAGTTTTCAATACCATCAGTTCACCATTTAATGCAGAAGCTTTATTTAGCCCCAGATGACATACCTCCAAGCAAATTATGACTTGGAAGAGTAATTCCGGTGAGTTCTTCCAAAGAAGTTTCATGCCTGCCAGCAGCTGTATTCCCATATTTAAGAAAACTTTGCTGCGAAGTTTTCACATTATTCGGAACCTAATTCATCTGTAAACACGCTTTATTTCGTTTGTTTGAAAATTATGAAGTGTTAGAACAGGTCGATGCTCACTGACTGAAATTTGACAGCAGTCGCAAGAACTAAACAGCTAGTAAACTAGTTCAACAGTTTCAGAACATTATGCACGGATGTAGACAATTAAATGCTTCACATAAAGTACAATTGTACATTGGTGGTGAAATGTTGGGGTGTAAAAAGACAATAACAAAATTAAAAAAAAATTATTCGTAAAATTAGTTCAAGAAATTGCTAACTGTTGTTGTAATTCCTCAACTGGGAGTTAAAAAAATAATTATGCGGCCCGCCAGTCCCCAAATTTTTTTAATGCAGCCCTCGGTAGAAAAAGGTTGCCCACCCCTGCTCTAGGAGTATGAATAAGCAATCAGCGATTCCTTTATAGTCGAAAGAAACGAAGAAGATAGTAGAATAAACCAAAACAAGCAATAGAAAAAGAATATTGTTTAAAAACAAAGCTTATTCAAGGGAAAGAACCGTCAATCACTGCCATGTACTGAAAATCACAGGGTTTAGCTCCCTTTCTGCTATATATTGGGAGATTAATTAATACTAAACGATTAAAAAATTGTTTTTTTTTTTGTTGATTCATGTATGGTGTCATCTACTATGAATAATTATGCAAAATTTCAATTTAATCCTAGAATGGAAAGTGGGAGAAAATCGTGTCAAATCCACGTCCACATCTCTCATTAAGTAGCATTTATTTCCTTATTTCGATATCAAATGAAATAATTAATCACCAACAATTAATGAGCTAGTTGGTTAATTTTTTTTGATTGACTCTTGTCTTGTCAGGTTCAATGAATAATTGTGTAAAGTTTGAACTTGATCCGAGAATGGAAAATGGGAGGAAAAAAACAACATGTTCAAGCTTTTTACCAGGCTGACAGACAGACAGGCAGAGTGAGTTGATATCAGCTTTTAAGCCTGCTCTCATCCAACATTTCAAGAAAAAATGATGCCTCAGAACTAAACACAATTGAATGAGACAACACATTGTTCCGGAAGCTAAAACTTTTGGACGAGTGAAATTGGTGGAGTGTCCCATGCGAATGACGAGAGCATCTTTTTCATTGTTTATCGAAATTTGAAAGGCCAGAACAAGACACTGGTTTCTAAGCACCAAATGCGGTCGACAGATCATGTGTGGTGCCCCAACGGTTCAACAGACAAAAGATTAATTGAAGGTAAAATGTCTGCAGATTCATTGAATTAGATGTGATCGATTCTAATTGCAAGCACCTTTTTAGTTCAAAGCATTATTTAGAATATAAGCAGTAGGTCCCCATGTTGTTACTTATGTTATGAGTAATTTAAACAACTAAATCTCTCCGTAGTTATTTTCCTCATCTCGATGGTATTATTCATTTTGATCATTTGTATTCCGCTATCCTGTTATGATTAAACTTCAATAACTTTTTATTTGTTATCAGAAAAATGTTATATTTGATATTGATATATAGGAGATGGCATGTTCTTTTTACACAACACATATTAAAGTTTATAAATCCAAAACTTGAAAAAAAGAAATGTGATACATTTTCGTTGTAAACTAGGCTAGGCACGCACCATTGGGGTGTGACACGTTGGCCGCGGGCCATCTGGCCGACTCCAACTTTAAGGGTCATTATTAACCAATAAAAATAAACTGAAAATAGAGCAGTGAGGTTCATAACAAACAAATATTCACATTTGATTAGAGTAACACCTTTCATTAAATTTAGAAACCCTTCAGGATAGAAGACTTAAACGTAAAGTAGCAATTATACATAAAACACTGAACCATAATCTTCAAATACAAAAAACAAAAACTAATAAATTACTCAGAAAGAAACAAAGATAAAGGCACAATCCTTGTTCCATATGCTTGGACAAATTTGTACAAAATGCTCCCTCTTCCTTAGTGATATTATAGCATGGAATAGGCTGCCTGAGTCAGCCAGGAAAACCAATGACTTGGCAGAATTTAAATCATTGATTAACATGCATGACTAGATTAACAGTTATTATGGCACTATTAGGAGTTAATTATTTGTTTCGGAAATAGAAGTCTTTACTTAGTGACAATGACGAACTTAAAATAAGGATAAGTTTTTGTTAGACATAACGAAATAAAAGTCGACAAAAACAAGACGCTTTCATAACAACGTAGAAATAAAAAAAATATTTTATAAGCGGCTAGAAGTAGGTGGCATTCGATGGTTCCCTTCATTGTTATTAAACATGTTTGATGTTCATCAGCTGAGTCGACTACCTCTATTGATTGTTCGACCTTTCGCTTGTTTTATCGGTTTCTGCATTAAGTTCAGTGTTACCTCCATTTGTGTTCGCTTGCATTCGACACCGCGGAAGCGCCTAACAATATATATATATATATATAGAGAGAGAGAGAGTTAGCATCGTTCAAAGTTGACTGAAAAATCGTTGTAATTGCTTTCAATTTACAAGAGACAATAGACATTGAAGTGGGGTTGGGGGGGGGGGGGATGAAGCATAAAAATTAAGTGCAGAAACAAAAGACAATTTTATATAAAAAAAAGTAGGCATTTACTAGCAGACGCATTTACTAGCAGACGCATTTAGTTTGTTTAAAAGTTACAGCCAGTTGAATGTCAAGTATGTCATTTACTTGCAACAAAGCTCGAAGGGAGAGAACTGGGATAGTTTTTTTAAGACGTGCTTGATCGAATTAGATTGTATGAAAATATCTAGTCAATGTCTCTTTCCGCCTTGGGGTCAACAACGTTGATACTCTATGCCTATGGAGTCACAACTTTTAGTGAATGGGCGTTCCAAGAGAGAGAACCCTGGAAAAGATAGTGGCACATAATCAAGGGCAGATAATTTGACTGATCTTAAAACAAAAACATAGTGATGCCCGTGGGGGTGAAAAAGTTCTTGTAGGACCGCTAAAGACGTAAGCGCATAAAAGCCAACTAATCTAATTTTTCTCGGCCAAAGATGGAGAGCTTTATAAACCAAGGGAGTGAATCAACGTTTCCGGCAGAAAACAAGGCTCCGCAAACGACACTTGCTTGGTGGCACATATAGCAATGGCTTGGTTCAATTAATTAGCTCTAGTGACATTTCTGAAATTATTCACAGAGATATCGACTATTTATTTTATTCGGCTAAGGATTATCGACTCTAGCTTATAATTTTCAATAACAGTTATCGAAAATCGTAAAAACCACATCAAAGGTTGTAAATTTTAAGAAAAGTTTATTACAGAGTCTGCGGTTTATATCTACAGCACACCAAAATAGATCTAGCATTTAAAACTTTCAACTATTCGTCTCTGACATCTACCTCAGAACTCAGAATTGCCGCCATAATTACCGAGAACTGAAAATGATACAGCAACATTTCCTTATTCTCTACTGCTGGTTTTAAGGTGAAAAAAAAAAAAATGTCGTCTGCCAACAAGCAATGCTTTCTATGACGTCATTTAGGTGGCTTCTAAAAGACTTTCAAAAGAGTTAATTCGCCCGAACGTAAGTAGGCCGATTTATTTGTGTTTTCTTTGTCTTTGTTTTGTTTTCAATAACCAGCATGATCAATGTTTACAGTTTGACGTTTTAAAAGTTTTAAACGAATCCAAGATTGCATCAACCTCCCGAAAGATCTTTTTACCATATAAAAAAGTAGGACAGAAAATCTAACCTGTTATTGAACAAAGTTATTAAAAAGAAATATAATGAATGGAATTTTTAGCTAGTTGTGTTTTTGTAATTGTACGTGTTTAAAACGGGCTATACCTAAACTCGAGAAAGGCTTCGGGAGTCAACAATGAGGAAATAATCAGGAGACAGTGATTCTTAGGCAGATTACATCACACAGTGCTACATCCTGACAGTGCTACATCCTGACAGTGCTACATCCTGTTACATCCTTGCAGAACCTGTGACGTTGCTTATCCCAAAGTGTCTGGAGTACCTATAGCTCCTTAGGACATAGCAGTTGTGTGGCCGATATTGACATTTCTTTGAGATAAACATTAATAGCTCCATGAGTGAAATGAGGCCAACACAATAGTGCTGGTATACATAGCCATGCTGAATTACAAGACATTCATGATTCAACACAGGAAGATAATGGATTTTTGTTTTTTTTAGTGCTAGTGATGAGGATGTATAATCTCGCATGGCAAGGAGTGTTTTATTTTACTGTATACATACAGTCATGACAATTGGCACACCCAAGATTGTTATGATTGTATTGTTAGATCTTTATGGTTGGTTGAAAAGAACCTATCTATATAGGTCTGTGGTTGCTAAGTTTTAACGTAAAATATTTTTTGTTGTTGCTTAGAGTCACTTGTTTTATAGACAGTGTAGTTAAAGATCTTGAGCAAGCTTATTGCTGTTTTTTTTTTACAGGCTTGAACCTATATATAAAGAATTTTTTTTTTTACATTTTTACAAAGCTTATATCAACTCTGTCTGTCTGGTCAAAAGTTTATACACGCTATTTCTCTCACACCCAATCTCGGATTAAGTTGAAATTCTGCACAATTATTTCTTTTACCTGCAGTGGGGTAGCTAGGGTGGGGGAGGGGGGCTGTTTAAATTTGAAAATCCATCCGGGCCTCCACTTGAGGGGGGCCCCCAAATAAGTGTCCGAAATTTGTTTTTGCATTAAATATTATGCCATTTATTCGTGTCATAATGTCGAATGTAAAAATTCAGGGGCCCCTAAAGAGGTAAAGCCACCGGGCCCCACGAATCCATAGCTACGCCACTGTTTACATGACAACACATAGTCAATAAAAAAAAGCCCAATCAATACTTAACTATTGGTAATTAATTATTTTGTTTGGTATCATGAACAAGGAAAAGAAATCGTACTTGACAGATGTGGTGGTATAAGTAGAATTATTCCAATTGAGCCTTGGGTGAACATTTTTTTTTAACGCATTTAAAATACGCTCATGTAAACATTGACATAGATACCGCCTTCCTCCCTTTCCCTTTCACAACTGGTCCAGACAAGTGATAGTATCATAGCGCATTGAGAAAACTAAAGAAAGACGGTAAAAATATTTTAGCTCACAGATTTATATGCTCAGTCAGTAATACATATACAAATTGATTCATTTACACTTATTATAAGCTTTTTTTTTGAAGTATTTTTTTAAAATAATTACTTATTTCAATTTTCTAGATTATTCTAGTGACCTAGACTTTCTTAATAAAATGATGACATTAATTCTCGTGTTGGGAGCTCACATCACAGCTTCATTCAAATAGTGTAATAAATAGACAATAGAAAGCTTAACCTCCAAAAAAATATGTTACAGCTACACTGCAATCAACATCTACGCGTGAGGTCATTCTACTTTTTTATTTGTTTGCAAGCCCTACTGTATAGATTTATGCTAAGCTCTGATTAATTCTTTATTGTTTCGTTTCCCAGCGGACCGGAAGTGTCAGTTAACATTTTCATGATAGCCTTGGTGATATTTAACATTTTCGAGCCCAACACTTGTAAGGGTCAGTGCAACCAACATTGTCCCAATGTTTGCTTCCCAACTGAGACGTCACGTACACACTACACAAGCATGGCTACAAAATATTCTTACAGTTTATATATATAAAAAGTTGCTTAAGTTAAAATTATATATAAAATTGATACTATGTAATGTGTATTATCTCCGCATCTTATTTTGTTATTACTAGTAGAACTAAAATGTTCTACAGTCCGTTTTTTATTTTTGGTTTGGGAGATTTTCATTCAAACCAAAAAAGAAACTGTAAATAGCTACCTTAACTTTGTCTTTTTTTGTTGTTTAAAGGTGCAAATACATTTCAAGGAATGAAATTCTCAAAGTCTTCTGTTTATAGCACACAAGAATTTCAATCATCTCTGTAAGACAAAATTATCTAAAAATAAATGGGAGGCTAATTAGCGGTAAAGAAGAAGAATTGATATGAAGACCAACTGCTTCGTATTGGGATAGTGTTAAAACTATAGCTCAATGCAAATGCGCTTGGCTTCTGAATTTCAATAGGAATGAATCATCAGACTTTCTCTGTAAGACTTACAAAATTATCTAAAAACAAATGGGCGGATAATTAGCGGTTATGAAGAAGAATTGATATGAAGACCAACTGCTTCGTATTGGGATAGTGTTAAAACCATAGATCAATGCAGAGGCGCTTGGCTTCCGAACCGGGGGTTCCGGGTTCGAATCCTGGTGAAGACTGGGATTTTTCATTTCAGGATCCTTGGGCGCCTCTGAGTCCACTCAGCTCTAATGGGTACCTGACATTAGTTGGGGAAAAGTAAAGGCGGTTGGTCGTTGTGCTGGCCACATGGCATTCTCGTTAACCGTGGGCCACAGAAGCAGGTGACCTTTACATCATCCGCCCCATACTGCTAGCTCAATGCTTGTTATTTTGTTGGCGGAAGTGAACTTGAATGTGACCGTCCTTGACATTGTTTAGTTTAGAGTAAACATCGCCACTACGCGTATGACGTAATGATCTTCTTTGAAGGAACCTCTCCAGCTCATAAGATAGATATTTGGTCTCATATTTTCCACTCAGTTCACATTTTAACTCTTTCTCTCCTGAACGACGATGCCAACGTTGATTTGACCCCCCCCCCATTAATTAAACTAAATTGATTTTTGGATTTATAAACTTTAATATGTGATGTGTAAAAAGAGCATGCATTCTCCTAGAGTTCATTACCAAATAGAACATTATCTGATAGCAAACAAAAAAAAAAAGTTGTTGAAGTTTAATCGTAACAGGAGAGTGAAATACAAATGAGCAAAACAAATAATACTATCGGAACGAGAACAATAATTACGGAGGGATAGAGTTAATTAACATATGACTAAAGACGTGGCAGCAGCACACTGGTTAAATTTTTAAACGGGATTACTTCCCTTTGTTTCCCTTCTACTATTTCTCTCGCCTACTGGACTGTGGTTCGATGGTCTCGATGGCTACGGGTTCGAACCTATTCGCCACCATCCCCCCGTCGTCCTGCGGGAAGTTTGGCCTGGGATGTAATTCTCTTCAGCATCTGAAGGAACACACGACACTTGTAAAACTAACAAACGCAATTAAAGTGATACACATATCTATGTGTATCTTTGGCTATTAAATTATTAAATAAAAACTTTATTGAGCGACTTCCTGTGTTGAATAAATCTATTATGTGCATATGGTAATTAGCCTTTCTTTGTATTCATTGATAACAATTGATTTATTATTGAATTTCTTTCCCTTCTGACAATAACACTAATTATTATTTGAAAATAAATTCAAAGTTGAATGTACTTACTAAGATTGAATGTGCCGATAGTTATAAGTTCAATAATTATAAGGACGAGTATTAAGCCATGGTTATATATAAATTAAAATCATTCAAATAATTGAAAAACAAAAGCGAATCATAGAATTAGAGTCATTTCTTTCTCATAATGTTATTTTATACTGTAAGAAATTCTTTTAGTTTTGTTTTAACCCTATGCCACATACATTCGTATTGAGTTTGAAATAAGCTTTAAACTGCACCCCCCCCCTTTTTGTAATAGAGTAAAAGTCACAGGCATATGTAAATATATATATATATATATATATATATATATATATATATATATATATATATATATATATATATATATATATATATATATATATATATATACAGGTCTATGGTAAAAGCCTAACGCTTTTTCCATATTGAAATCATTTAGTGCTAAAACGGAAGAGCGTAACAAATTGGACTAAAATATAAAAAACAAAATAATAATAATAATAAAAAAAATTGTCATATACATTTTAGAAAACATTATAATCTAGTCCTTTATTTTGTACACTGCTTGCTAACAATTTATGGTTTTTCTTCCGCCATGTATTTACATCTAAATAAAAAAAGCCCAGCCTGAAAACGCAGTGTCCTTAAGCGCCGTACAATTAAATGTTATTTTCAATATACACAATAACTTCACACGTAGGCCTAATGACAAATAAAATACACAATGATAATAACAAAGAGGCATGGGGGGGGGATAAACACAATGACAACGAAACCAACAACAACATTGGCAATATACATCGTGTCAACTAGATACAAAGCCATCAAAACAAGACACACACGGAATCCTGTAATGTTATGCATGCCATAGTATATCAAACAGGGGCCAGGATGGCAGACAATAGCACTGGACTTCTGGTCTGACATTTCGCCGTGGATCTGGCCTGTTTCAATAACCCCCAGTGAAGAGAATATCACAGCACGCATTCTGAGGTCGGGAGGGATGAGAGGGGATCTGGGGGTCAAAGAAGACATCACAGCCATCCTCCTAGCACCAGATCACGTGACCAATTTATTATTCGCAGAATGCCATGCCGTGTAGGTAGCAGTCCACCCCAATCAAAATCCCGCCTTCAGCCTGACTTGCAGATAGATACTCAACCCAAGGCCTGAGGCAAAGTTTCGGTCGGACGTCAAAACTCCGAGCCGGGAGGCATACTTCACTTCTCACGTAGACGCTTATAGTTAATATTTTAGAGTTGATCGTCAGGCAGACCTTAAAGACCAACTGAAGAGGTTTTGGGGTCAGACGCGGAAACCGGTGTAATACTTTTTTTAAGTTTCATAATGCTTAAAAAACATACATACGAAATATTAGACATATATTCTTTGTAATTATTTAGCAATTTAATGTGCGTTTTAGGGACTATTAAATTTCACAATCTCGAAGCCATTCGAGATCAGTATTTCCCAGACAACCAAGGTCGATGACGTAGTTTAAGGGAAATTAGGTCAAATTTTTCAGTTTATGGCTTAGCGTATTTCCCTATTCCTTTTTACAGGAATGCTAGTTTCTAAAAACAAAGGCGACTAAAACACGCCAATTTATAAAAAGTGGATGTTAGAGTTGGGGAAATTAGGTCAAATCACGCAATGTATGGCTTTGCATGTTAGATCTACTGTTTGTCGGCTTATTCTTGATCTAGTCAAGCGAACAGCGTTTCACCCCACGCAGTACCGCGCGCCTCAGTTCACATGTTTCGTTTTAGTCAAGTTACGCAATTTATGGCTTATGTTACTGCTTCAGGCTTATTCTAGTTCTAGATCTACTGCTTTTGATCAAGAGCAGAGTTCTTTTCTCAGATCATTAATGATGTACGAAGTAGACCTAAATTTAGATCTAAATCCAATTAGATGAAGTCTAGATCTAGTAATAGTAGTATTGGATATTTAGAGATAAGACCTATCTATTTAGACTGATCCGATCGAGGTGCTGGGCCTAGATCTAGAAAAACAAAGTTTAAAATTATATACTCTATCTATACACTTAGTGATTATTGACCTATAGTCGTCCCTAAATAGGCCCAATATGGGAAAAAAAAAATTATTACAATGTGAATGTTGAGCTCATTTAATGTAGTTATTGTAGTATACGATTATATTTAGTTTGAATCTAGAGTCACAACCCCGTACAACACTAGGCACATAGCTTTAACTTAAACCTTAACTTAGACTTAAAAGTAGTCTGATTTAGATCTACTAGTAAAAAAAGTACTAGATCTAAATTTCTAAAAACTAATCTATAAGGCAAAAATTAGACCTAGATCTACCAATTCTATAATATTATTAATATACGAAATATGGATTTTATTACACTCTTATTTAAATATATTCGTACCGTATATTCGGGCCTATATACTTACATAGTTCTATAAATATATATCTAAAAATTTAAGAGTTTTCATTTATCTCACGCTTGACTCATTTGTTGATTGGAATAGAATCATTAGATTAGGCCTATTAGATAGTTAAGTTAGCAAGTTAATCTGTAACTGTAGGTAACAAAGTTTTAAATTGTGTTTAGACTATAAATGAAAGAGATTATCCTACTGGAGAAGGAGTTGTCGTTTTTTTCTTTTCTCTGGGAAGTCAGGGAAGTGGAAAATAAATTATAGTATCAATATAATGTTAAGTAATGCATATAGGCTACTGTTGATGTAATTATGCAACTCATTTTATTAAATTTTAGTAACCCAATTATTGCCAGTTAATCACTGAATATATATATATATTTTTTTATTGTTATTAAAAAATGCAGAGCTATTCATAATTTAAAGTGTTTAATAAATAAGGCTGGCAGTCGAGTCGAAAGATTAATGAGGAATGCAGTATTTTCCATTTTTTGTTTTACTTTAAAAAAAGATCAACGTTTTAAATGTAGAGTTTGACTTCAACACTTCATTTGTCGACCGAAACATTACGACTTCTGATTTTCTGTAGCTCTATATAATTTATTTCTACAGACAGGTTGTAGGCCCTTCTTACAACCTCTTAAAAGAGCTTCTGATGTGGTGGAGGCTTTATATTTTGATAAAGTCACTTTTCTAAAAAAAATTTGCTAAGCTTTTTAGGTGCCAAACATTATAGCCAAGACTGTGTCTTCATAGAAAATAGAGACAGAAATAATCATATAACGGAAATTCTTATCTTATCTTAAATAATACAGACGTTACTTAAAAAAAGAAGATGATTACGTCCTACGCGTCATGCATATTAACCAATGACTTAAATTCTACTAAGTCACTGGTTTTCCTGGCTAGCTTAGGCAACCCATTCCATGCTCTAATAGCACTAGGGAAGAAGGAGCATTTGTAGAATTTTTTACCAGACAGAGTGAGTTGATACAAGCTTTGTACAAATATCAAATTAGCCTTTGCTTGAAAACTTTTTTTTTTCAAAGGATTTAATGTTATTTAATGTTCAATGCTATTTTTTCCCTCTATTATTTTATTTTCACTGTTTCCCCCCTTATTCTATACACCAGTTTCATAATTATGACATCCTGATTTAAGATAAACAATTTTTGTGTCTAATTATAGTCTTAGCTTAGCTCCCCTTCCGCAAGGCCATCGCATTGTTTTCAGTTTATAGTCATCATACTTGTTGTTAATCCTAAACAAAATGTCTCCATGTTGGATAGCGGCAATTACTCTCCCAGTGCGGCTTACGTTCATGTGGATATGGATTAGGACGAAGTGTTTCCTTTCCATTCCATAAAACAACCACTTCAGCCTAGTCCAAGAAAAACACATGTTGGTTTCGTTTTTACTTTGATTTATGTCACGTTTTACCAGCTCATATATAGTTACAGCCAAGAGGAACATACTTATTACAAGTCAGCGCAATAGTTAGCTATATCACCATCCTCTGATTATATGTATTCAAATCTTGCACTTATGTCATTGGATGAGACCATATTGGCATTTTCAGCCTCTGTTTCGTTTTAACTTTTTCAGCCAATAAACTCATTAGAAATCTAAGACACACCCCCTGCTCATATTAACACTTGTAAATACATGGTTTATTTAATTTTATTTCTTCATTTTCTTAATTTTGTAATAGAAGTAATTTTAGCACGAGTCCCCTAGCATCAATGACGTCAGTCTGCTACCAATCTAGAATTCACTTTATCTCGTCCATTGTTGACTTGACGGCCAGGGTCTCTTAATCTGTTTGAAGTTGGAGCTCTTCTTTCCTTCACCCCACTTTTTTTTGTCTTCCCTTTAATCTTAACGCAAAAGGAGAAAGTCACTTAAGTCAGTGATCCAATTGTTACTTTTTTTCGGCCGCGGTAGGCTGTAGTTCTCGACAGTATAAAATTCATTTCACAAAGAGAAGAGCTACGACATAGGAAAGAAACTGATTGCACAGACTGTGTGAAGTCAGTATGGAAGTGTGTGGTTGTTGTTTTACATAAAAAACAATTAAAAAGACGATGATTAATTCTGGCTGGTTGAAGTAATAGAATATTTTCGCAGAATACTTTTCTAATAACTTAAATAAGTGTTTCCCAAACTTTTTCCTTAACGGAACACTTCGCACATTCTGAGTATTAAGCGGAACTCTTTGCTTTTTTTTTTAAAGAGATTAATTCACGTGGTGGCCTACTAGTTAATTATTCAAGTAGTTTGTAGAACACCTATTCAGAACTCGCGGAACACTAGGGTTCCGCGGAGCACAGTTTGGGAAACACTGACTTGAATTAGATGAAAATTTACTAATAAACACGTGTAATTTGAAAATGTGTTAAATATATCACTAGCCCCCCCCCCCCTCAGCTAGACGTCTCGAGCTTAAGGACCCCGGACGCAAAGCGATTCTCTACATATTAACTCTTTCTCTCCGTAATTATTTACCACATTCTGATGGAATCAACGTTTGTATCGTCGGTTAGGAGAGAACGAGTTAAGCTTCAGAAAGGCATTATTATTACATATTTTACATTGCAATAAAATGTATATAATTTTTTTTTTATTTTTAAGATTAGGATGATGGAGAGAAATGGTAGTTGGACTGAAAACTTGTTGGTTGTATAGGTAGGGGGGACAAAATAGCTTAATTATTTCCATATGGGGAAAACAAAACAAAACAAAAAACTGCGTGTGATTGTGAAATAGGATTTTCAATAATGTTTTTAGTTTTTGAGATCTAAACGTGACAGACGGACGGACAGACAGACAGCGACTTATCCATACGGCGGTCAGTAAAACATAAAAAAAGAAAGACAACGAAGGTTGTTAAAGAATACTATTTTTATAAAGCTTATATCAACTCTGTCTGTCTGTCCAAAAGTTTGTACACGTTATTTCTTCTACACCCAATTTCGGATCAAGCTGAAATTTTGCACAATTATTTCTTTTACCTTACAACGCAAGAATAAAAAAACAAACAATTAACCAATTAGTTAATTAACTATTGATAGTTAATTATTTTGTTTCGTATCTCGAACAAGGGAAAGAAATTCTACTTGACTGAAGTGGAGGTATTAGCTGAATCAACCCCTTTTTTTTATATAAATACATTTAAAAAGTGATCACTAAGGTGCCCCCTTCTTTCTTCCACTACTCCTTTCTGACTGGTCCAGACAAGTGATAGGATCATAGCGTATTGAGAAAGCTAAAAGCATGAAATTGCGCTAAACAAAAACAATTGGTCAAAAATATTTCTAATCTCACAGATTTATTTTAGTTGGTCTAGAACTCTAGATCTATTTCAAATTTAATTACATGACTGACCCAAACTAATTGATACACTTATTATAACCTTGTTTCTGTTTTTAAAGTATTTTAAAAAATTTTTGCTTATCAATGAATACATTCCAAATAATTTTTTCGTTTAAATTTGTATTTAGTATACTTTTTTTTTTTCTTTGACTTTTACAAACTTTGTCCTTTGTTAAATGGTGTCTGTGTCCCCCTTACTCGACGTCACAGCTTCTTGTTGGGTACCACGTGAACGCCACCTTAATTTGTATTCTACTCAGCGAGCACTACGGAAAATCAATGGTCCATTAGAATGACCAGCTAAAGGGTCATTGTCCACTTTATCCAATAGTGCAAAACGGCCGTTCAGGCAAGAGCCGGTGAAAATGCCATGTGGGAGACGAGAGGCAGCTTTCTATTCACTCATTTTCTACTTCTACTTTCTAAAACATCTGACCATTTGAACAAAAGAAATTTATTTTTACATAGGTATTGTACTGGAAAGAATGTTGTGCAAACGTATTTTACAAAATGTATACAAAAAATATTGCTTTCCAAAATAAGAATTATTCTTATAATCGTACACCTTTCAAACATAGTAAATAAATTATTAAAAGAAATGCATAGTTGGAGTAAGACAGAAGGGAGCATACAATATCACGTAAACTGTATGAGAATCGTTATTGCAATTGTCCTTAATATACATTATAAAGAACTTTTTTTTTACAACAGTCCCACACATAGACTGTTTGACAATCTTTATAAGAAATAAATGCAACAGACTCTTACAATTATTTGAGAATCTTAATAAGAGATCAATAATTGTTTGAGATAAGATTTCTCATAATGTTTGAGAACCTTTACAATATTTCTTAAATATCTTAATCAGACTCTCGGGCGTACCCTAGACAGCAGACACATACAGTTCTGTAATAAAGTACTAATTAACTAAACAACTAGATAAAGACGAAACGCACCCAGAACCCTAAATTGAACATGCCAATGTTAAATGTCTATACCAGTGTTTCCCAAAGTGGAGTACGCGTACCCCCAAGGGTACGGGAAGACTTTGAAGGGGGCACACACGTTAGACCTCATTAGCTATGCTGATTTTTTTTAAATACCCATTTATCATGTTCTGTTAATAAGTGAGGTGGAGAAGGGGTGCTCATCATTACAACAAATTATAAAAAGGGGTACGCATAGGTCAAAAGTTTGGGAAACACTGGTCTATACCGATTCATACACAATTTTCTATACGGGATTTAAATCTAACTGTAGCAAAATGCAAAGTGAAAAGATCTTCTCTCGAGACGCAAAATGCCACTGAATGTAGTAGTGTTATTTATGTTCCATTTTGTAGTTATATTCAAGTTACTAAATAGAGTTGTCTTTTCCTCCTCCCTAATTAGCCTCAAAGCATGTTATATATTAGACTTATGTTTGGCCCAACTCTTGCACTAGTTTCGCTTCTTCACGAGGTAATTGCCGAGATAAATGCCTTTCTTTCGGTAGCGACATGTCATCAACAGATCTATACCGTTGTCCAACGTGTAAATGCCATTCTGTCATGTGCGGCGAGGTGCAAATGTCACCTACGCGGTGAGACAGTGGTCGCTGCTGATAACAACACCTGCTCGCATTCGCACGATCTTTGGCTAATGACGTTTGAACTCCGGGCGTGGGTGTTTGGATCCCTCAGAGGCGTGTTGACTGAACGGGGATTGAAAAAAAAAAAAAAAGTTTTAGAAGAGTGGGAGGCGGGAAAGGGCCTTAAGCTATAACACAATCGACCCATGTTGACGAAACGAATTTTTTTTTTAAGTTAATAAAGAGAGGGGGAGGGGTATTTTGTTCTCTCCCTCTCTTTTATTAACTTAAAAAAAAATTCGTTTCGTCCCCCCCAAAAAAGTTATTACAAAGCTTATAGATCTATCAACTCAGTCTGTCTGGTTAAAAGTGTATACACTTATTTCTCCCAGACCCAAACTCGGATTAAGCTGAAATTTTGCACAATTTTTTTTGTTACTTTTTTTTTTTACCAGACAACACAAGAATCAATAAAAAAACCAAACAGTTACTTAATTAACTATTAATAATTAATTATTTTATTAGGTATCTTGAACAAGGGAAAGAAATCTCACTTGACAGATGCGGTGGTATCATTTGAATAAGTCCCATTGAGGATTCTTGACCATAGGGTGAGGTAGTTAACAGGTCTATCTGGTTGCTGCATAGATGATCCTGCCTTTTCATTTCCCATGATGCCAGTGTGTGATATTGATATTTAATTTTGATATCATCTGATGGATTATCACAAATTTGTACAAGTGCTCCTTCTTCCACAGCGCTTTTAGAGCATGGAATGGGTTGCCTGAGCTAGCCAGGAAAACCAGTGACTTGGCAGAATTTAAGTCATTGGTTAATATGCATGACTAAATGCATGACGCGTAGGACGTAATCATCTTCTGTGTTATGTAAGATACGACATAGTAGATTTAGTAGAATCACTCAATTTAGAAACACAAATGTCACACTTCAGACAGAATGTCACACTTCAGACAAAATGTCACACTTCAGACACAATGTCACACTTCAGACAGAAAACTACAACGTAAGGTAGCAGACAGTAGCAGTAATACATTACAGAGGCTACTCAACCATCATTTACACAATAAAAATAAAGTCTAATAAAATACTAAGAGACACAATAATAAATGCACATTTTTAAAAAAATTTCATATGCTAGGATGATTAGGACTAATAGTTATATGTGGGCCATTCTTCTAGTCAATTCTAGTGCCATTAGTATAAATTTAAATTATGAATAGAACATGGAACTGGTTGCCTGAATCAGCCAAGATGATGATAATGTAAATCTTTAATTAGCATGGATGGCTTGATTGGCACGTGCAGAACTTAATTTTTAAAGAAACTTTGTAGTTTATAAGAAAAGATAATATAAGAAAGAATTCTTTGCTGTAAATTATCTTATAGCAGGGATTCCAACAGTATTGCGATCTAGACAGCGTATAAGGTCAAGGTTAGGATTATGGTGAATGAATAAGAAAATATCATTATATCAATGACATTGACTTTAATGAACTCTAGTTAGTGATTCAAACTTACACCTACAGAACTCATTTTAAAATCTATATTTTGCATTGAGCTACATATAAAGATATCTGCAAGCGAGACACGAGAACCACAGTCATAAACGTAAGTATCCAGGAGGAGCCCAAGGCCGGACAGCATAGAGACAGACTGTCCGTGCTGGTACTAACCTCGCCGAGAGCAAAAGAAACGAAGCTGCCTTGGTCAAGAGAAAGAAAAACAAAGCTGCTCTATTAGCTAGCCCTAAAACAGGTGCATATACATGCACGAACTGTGGCAGACTCTGCCGCTCAAGAATCGGGTTGATTAGTCACACCAGATTCTGCCCGGTCTCAAGACGAAACTAAAACCAGTGACTCATTTGGGCGCATCCAATGTCTTCCGAGACAGAAGGAGCCATATTATACTACTACAAATAAGTTCATTGAAGCTTCACTTCGAGTGGAAAGAACAAGACGTCTGATCGGCATGTACCAATAATTAAGACACTTAGCCCAGATAAAACCCGATATTAGATATGAAAATTGACAAATCTGCACACGATGGTTCTCTTTTGAATTCCAAATATTTTAAAATATAGATCTAGTTTACGCTAGAGTTGACAGTTATTGATTTCGTATCCTACAGAGTTGACTCAGTTGTTAGTTTCGTATCTTACACAATTGAAGATGTTTTTGAAGTGTTTAATGTTATGTTCTGTACGCTGCCTCAATCTATAGCATGCCTATGGAATGCAGTCAAACGTAGAGACCTATCCGCCTGCATGCATAATAAATGATGTCAACAGTGTTGGTGGCAGTGGTTCTCACATTGTACGGCGTAAGGATACATCCTATCGCTAATATAAAACGTATACTAGGAAATAGATGATGAATTAAACAGAAAATAGTAAATATTACAGGTTATAGAAAGTAATGTTTCTTTTACAGGGTAGTTCACTAAATTAATGCTCTAAAAAAGTCTTCAGCTGTTCAGTATTAGCATACATTTATACTGAGATGATGTCGAAGTTGTCATGGCATGTCTCGGCTCTATTTATATTAGCTTAAGACATATCCATACGTCCAAGGCGGCACAAAAAGAATGAAAACTAATGCAAATAATACTGTAAGCCTTTAACCACACCCCCTACGGAAGAGTATCTGAGACAAAAGCCAAAGTACAGTTCTGGTTTTCCTATGGGCAATACAAGCTATAGCTTAGCTCCCCCCCCTCTAGAATAGGTCCAAGGATATTTGATATCGTTTTGAAAAAGAAAAATTGCCCTTATCTTTTAACAAAGGGGCCCCGTATCTCAAATAACTAAGGGCCTTATCTTGTTTAGAAAGGGGTCCCGTATCTCATATAACTAAGGGCCTTATCTTGTTTACAAAGGTGCCCCGTATCCCAAATAACTAAGGGCCTTATCTTGTTTACAAAGGTGCCCCGTATCCCAAATAACTAAGGGCCTTATCTTGTTAACAAAGGGGCCCCCGTATCTCAATTAACTAAGGGCCTTATCTTGTTTAGAAAGGGGCCCCGTATCTCATATAACTAAGGGCCTTATCTTGTCTAGAAAGGGGACCCGTATCTCATATAACTAAGGGCCTTATCTTGTTAACAAAGGGGCCCCGTATCTCAAACAACTAAGGGCCTTATCTCGTTTACAAAGGTGCCCCGTATCCCAAATAACTAAGGGCCTTATCTTGTTAACAAAGGGGCCCCCGTATCTCAATTAACTAAGGGCCTTATCTTGTTTAGAAAGGGGCCCCGTATCTCATATAACTAAGGGCCTTATCTTGTCTAGAAAGGGGACCCGTATCTCATATAACTAAGGGCCTTATCTTGTTAACAAAGGGGCCCCGTATCTCAAACAACTAAGGGCCTTATCTCGTTTACAAAGGTGCCCCGTATCCCAAATAACTAAGGGCCTTATCTTGTTTACAAAGGTGCCCCGTATCCCAAATAACTAAGGGCCTTATCTTGTTAACAAAGGGGCCCCCGTATCTCAATTAACTAAGGGCCTTATCTTGTTTAGAAAGGGGTCCCGTATCTCATATAACTAAGGGCCTTATCTTGTTTAGAAAGGGGTCCCGTATCTCAAATAACTAAGGGCCTTATCTTGTTTACAAAGGGGTCCCGTATCTCAAATAATTTAGGGCAAGTTTAAATCCAGTTCTCTTAAGATGACTAATTCAGATGCGGCCCCCGAACGGTCCACTGGTGGGTTCTACGTCTGGTAAAAAGGTTTCAAGTTTTATGCACGTATACCAGAAGCTATGAAATACTAACCAACAACAACCATCAATAACCATCAACAACCAACAACAACCATCAACAACCATCAACAACCACACAGTCCAACCTCCGGTACAAATAGAAACGTATGTGGGGAGAAAGAGTTGTTGACATAGTTGTATTGCTTAGTTGTATTGCTTGGTTGTATTGCTTGGTTGTATTGCTTAGTTGTATTGCTTAGTTGTATTGCTTGGTTGTACTGCTTAGTTGTATTGCTTAGTTGTACTGCTTAGTTGTACTGCTTAGTTGTATTGATTAGTTATATTGCTTAGTTGTATTGCTTAGTTATATTGCTTAGTTGTATTGCTTTGTTGTATTGCTTAGTTGTACTGCTTAGTTGTATTGATTAGTTATATTGCTTAGTTGTATTGCTTAGTTGTATTGCTTAGTTGTATTGCTTTGTTGTATTACTTAGTTGTATTGCTTAGTTGTATTGCTTAGTTGTACTGTTTAGTTGTACTGCTTAGTTGTATTGCTTAGTTGTACTGCTTAGTTGTACTGCTTAGTTGTATTGATTAGTTGTACTGCTTAGTTGTATTGCTTAGTTGTACTGCTTAGTTGTATTACTTAGTTGTATTGCTTAGTTGTATTGCTTAGTTGTACTGTTTAGTTGTACTGCTTAGTTGTATTGATTAGTTGTATTGATTAGTTATATTGCTTAGTTGTATTGCTTAGTTATATTGCTTAGGTGTATTGCTTAGTTGTATTGCTTTGTTGTATTGCTTAGTTGTATTGCTTAGTTATATTGCTTAGTTGTATTGCTTAGTTATATTGCTTAGTTGTATTGCTTAGTTGTACTGCTTAGTTGTACTGCTTAGTTGTATTGATTAGTTATATTGCTTAGTTGTATTGCTTAGTTATATTGCTTAGTTGTATTGCTTTGTTGTATTACTTAGTTGTATTGCTTAGTTGTATTGCTTAGTTGTACTGTTTAGTTGTACTGCTTAGTTGTATTGATTAGTTGTATTGATTAGTTATATTGCTTAGTTGTATTGCTTAGTTATATTGCTTAGTTGTATTGCTTAGTTGTATTGCTTAGGTGTATTGCTTAGTTGTATTGCTTAGTTGTATTACTTAGTTGTATTGCTTAGTTGTATTGCTTAGTTGTACTGTTTAGTTGTACTGCTTAGTTGTATTGATTAGTTGTATTGATTAGTTATATTGCTTAGTTGTATTGCTTAGTTATATTGCTTAGGTGTATTGCTTAGTTGTATTGCTTTGTTGTATTACTTAGTTGTATTGCTTAGTTGTATTGCTTAGTTGTACTGCTTAGTTGTATTGCTTAGTTGTACTGCTTAGTTGTACTGCTTAGTTGTATTGATTAGTTATATTGCTTTGTTGTATTGCTTAGTTATATTGCTTAGTTATATTGCTTAGTTGTATTGCTTAGTTGTATTGCTTAGTTGTATTGCTTAGTTGTACTGCTTAGTTGTATTGCTTAGTTGTACTGCTTAGTTGTATTGCTTAGTTGTATTGCTTAGTTATATTGCTTAGTTGTATTGCTTAGTTGTATTGCTTAGTTGTATTGCTTAGTTATATTGCTTAGTTGTATTGCTTAGTTGTATTGCTTAGTTGTACTGCTTAGTTGTATTGCTTAGTTGTACTGCTTAGTTGTATTGCTTAGTTGTATTGATTAGTTATATTGCTTAGTTATATTGCTTAGTTGTATTGATTAGTTATATCGCTTTGTTGTATTGCTTAGTTGTATTGCTTAGTTGTACTGCTTAGTTGTACTGCTTAGTTGCATTGCTTAGTTATATTACTTTATTGTATTGCTTAGTTATATTGCTTAGTTATATTGCTTAGTTGTATTGATTAGTTATATCGCTTTGTTGTATGGCTTAGTTGTATTTATTAGTTGTATTGATTAGTTGTATTGCTTAGGTGTACTGCTTAGGTGTATTGCTTAGTTGTATTGCTTAGTTGTACTGCTTAGTTATATTGCTTAGTTATATTGCTTAGTTGTATTGCTTAGTTGTACTGCTTAGTTGTATTGCTTAGTTGTATTGCTTAGGTGTATTGCTTAGTTGTATTGCTTAGGTGTATTGCTTAGTTGTATTGCTTAGTTGTATTGCTTAGTTGTATTGCTTAGTTGTATTGCTTAGTTGTATTGCTTAGTTGTACTGCTTAGTTATATTGCTTAGTTGTATTGCTTAGTTGTATTGCTTAGTTGTATTGCTTAGTTGTTCTGCTTAATTGTAATGCTTTGTTGTATTGCTTAGTTGTATTGCTTAGTTGTTCTGCTTAGTTGTATTGCTTTGTTGTATTGCTTAGTTGTATTGCTTAGTTGTATTGCTTAGTTGTATTGCTTAGTTGTATTGCTTAGTTGTACTGCTTAGTTGTATTGCTTAGTTGTATTGCTTAGTTGTACTGCTTAGTTGTATTGCTTAGTTGTATTGCTTAGGTGTACTGCTTAGTTGTATTGCTTTGTTGTATTGCTTAGTTGTATTGCTTAGTTGTATTGCTTAGTTGTACTGCTTAGTTGTATTGCTTAGTTGTATTGCTTAGTTGTACTGCTTAGTTGTATTGCTTAGTTGTATTGCTTAGTTGTACTGCTTAGTTGTATTGCTTAGTTGTATTGCTTAGTTGTACTGCTTAGTTATATTGCTTAGTTGTATTGCTTAGGTGTATTGCTTAGTTGTACTGCTTAGTTGTATTGCTTAGTTGTATTGCTTAGGTGTATTGCTTAGTTGTACTGCTTAGTTGTATTGCTTAGTTGTACTGCTTAGTTGTATTGCTTAGTTGTATTGCTTAGTTGTACTGCTTAGTTGTATTGCTTAGTTGTATTGCTTAGGTGTATTGCTTAGTTGTACTGCTTAGTTGTATTGCTTAGTTGTATTGCTTAGTTGTATTGCTTAGTTGTATTGCTTAGTTGTATTGCTTAGTTGTATTGCTTAGTTGTATTGCTTAGTTGTATTGCTTAGTTGTATTGCTTAGTTGTATTGCTTAGGTGTACTGCTTAGGTGTATTGCTTAGTTGTACTGCTTAGGTGTATTGCTTAGTTGTATTGCTTAGTTGTATTGCTTAGTTGTATTGCTTAGTTGTATTGCTTAGTTGTATTGCTTAGTTGTATTGCTTAGTTGTATTGCTTAGTTGTATTGCTTAGTTGTATTGCTTAGTTGTACTGCTTAGGTGTATTGCTTAGTTGTATTGCTTAGGTGTATTGCTTAGGTGTATTGCTTAGTTGTATTGCTTAGTTGTATTGCTTAGTTGTATTGCTTAGTTGTATTGCTTAGTTGTATTGCTTAGTTGTATTGCTTAGTTGTTCTGCTTAATTGTAATGCTTTGTTGTATTGCTTAGTTGTATTGCTTAGTTGTTCTGCTTAGTTGTATTGCTTTGTTGTATTGCTTAGTTGTATTTACAGTTTTATTGCTAATATTCATAAGCAGTCAATAAACTGTTCCGTAAGCTTGTTATTGTTGGTAATCATTGTGGTAATGGATATAAGCACTCCCCTACGTATAAATACTTCTAATGGCATGCGTCTCAAATAGCCTCTGACAACCCGTCCAACTTCTGGTCTTCACGTGTGGCCCAGACATTGGGTCCGGCTGAACTGTTTCCACTTACAGGAGAAGTGGCAATTGCGAGTAACTGGCGCCTAAACCAGTAAGCTTCGGGCAGAAGAGGCTCATATGCCATGGCCAGCTATCCGCCCCGGAAAAGGAAAACGCCTAGCAGATATATACCCAAATACGGGAAAGGCTTCGGAAGTCAATAAATCAGGAGCCGGCGATCTTTAGGCAGTTGGCAGCTCCCATTGCAACACCCTGATCCCAAACTGTATCTCCACTTTGCGCTCCTTTGGATACATCAGCTGCGTTGAGAATGAGGAACTGCTGTGTGGTCGACCTCGTTCCGACCCTAACTAATGCCGCATGCCCAGGCATTCATATTATTTCCATTAATTGTTTCATAGTCGCTTGGAGGAGGCCATATAAAACAACAACAATGAACTGATTGTCATGAAGATATAGGTTAGTGTGAGACTGGCCTAAGGAATACATTAGAATGATCAACTAGGGCGTTAGTGAATGGAAGTAACCTCCGTCCATGATATAATATCTTAAGCTCCCTACTTGTTTTTTTTTTTTTTACTATTAACAGTAGCCTAATTAGTCATTTTAAATAAAATGTCGGCTAACGTATTGTAGGTCGATCTTTAAAACAAAACAGTTCGCTTTCAATAGATACAAAGTAGCAATTGCATCTTTGCAAGGTCTAAAATATCTTGAAATTGGATTTTTAATACCTAGTTTTTGAGGTCGGACGGACAGACAGACCACGCAAAATATTAGTGGCTTTTCCCATTTCAGAGGCTCTAAAAAAAAACCTTCACCTCCAGTTTACTATAGCCATAACTTGACACTTAGCAAAGCTTATATCCGACATTAGCAAAGAGTTACTGGTTTTAGGTTGTGCTATAAATAGATGAGTGTTCTAGCTTGTGTGTTATTCAGACCTAGCAGACCTCTCAGAGTGACGTCCCATTGTTCCTATCATAAACATATAGGTGCTTATCGATTATTTTGCACAAACATTGATCAGCCTTTCGAATCGACATCTTTAACTTCATATCGATCTATCGTCTACAAACCAATCCCCACCCCCGAGATCTAGATCGCCAGTTTAAAGCGACCATTGCAACGCCACCCCAAAAAACCTTGACAGACCGAACTTTCAGAAAGATGGCCTGACATGTCATCGTTAATTGAAACTGGCGTTAGAAGGCTGATTAAATGGACCCTGGTCAGCAGACGCATATCTGTCCACATAGTCAAGAGACCGCGGGAATTTTTCATTTTGCCTTTCAGCTGTTTGCTATTTCTTGCCGAGTTTTTTTTTTTTTTGGTTTTCTTTCTTCGCGCACCCTTTGTTCCTGTTCACATTTTTAATTCGCCGTGCACTGATTACAGACAAAACAAACACTCCACAAAGAAAATGGTTAAAAAAAAATAAATACCCAGATATATTGAGAGGAGAATAAAAGCAATGTAGGATTCAATTCAAAACTTCAAACTCTAGTTTCTAATTGTTGCGAGCGTAATATAAACTAAAGATTATACCTTCTTAGATTGTAGAGTTTATTGTTATTTAATTTTAATATAGCGTTTCGGAACGTCGTGGCTTAGTAGCGCAGTGGGTTCGAATCCAGGTGAAGAGTTAGAATTTCGGAATTAATGGGCTCCTTTGAGTCCACCCAACGTTAATGTTAGATGGTTGTCTGACATGGGTTATTGAAAACAATGGCAGTTTGTGATTATGCTGGCCACTATATTTCTCAAAAAATCTTAAAAGATTATGCTTATTAAATATCTTGTAAGACTATATTTATCAGATATCTTGTAAGATTATATTTCTCAGATATCTTATAAGATTATATTTCTACATATATCTTGTAAGAGTACATTTTTTTCTAGTATTTTTTAAAAGGAAAACTACTTCAAATGAATAAGCTATTAATCTACTGAAGCACATAAAGTCACGTGAGATGGCCAGTCTGACGTCACTAGAGAGTCACTGACTACTCTTAAATCGAATTTAGCCATTCTACTGAAGAAGCAGTTCTAAATTGTGCAGAGGGAAAGGATTTAGGGGTAAAGGTGTGAAGAGAGAGAGAGAGAGAGAGAGAGAGAGAGAGACAGAAAAGAGAGAGAGAGAGAGAGAGAGAAAGAAAGAGATTAAAAAGAAAAGAAAAAAATGATTCTAGAAATGTATTGCCCCGAAGGCTTTAAAAAAAAGTTCAAGCTGGAAGAATGGGAGAGTGGACATGTCGAGTTCTTGGTCGGAGGATCTCCTGTTTGTCAAAGCTATTGTTACCACTAATTGTATTAAACACTGGCCCTCCTCCTCAGCACACGTACACCCTCTTCATGGAGTCTTTCCCCGAATCGCAATCTTCACTTTTATTTCTCCCTCACTTCTGTATTCGCTTTTGTTTGCGAGAAAATGTTCTGGTCTTGAAGAAAAGTGTAGATCTAGCTGATACTGTAGATAGTACACAGTAGTCGATAATATCCTAGCCGTCAGACATAAAAAAAGGGGGGGGGGGGGAGGGGGACCTGTTGCCATGTTTGCAAGCAAGTCTCGCCGTGACTCCGTAAAGTCGCACGGTGTTGACGGAAAGAATTAACCCGAAAGATTTTCTCAGCGATTATCGAGGACGAATCCGAATACGGCAAACAGTTCGGTTAAACTTTCTTGAGCGCGAAGCTGCTGACAGCATAATGCCGACAGATGGAGAAATGCCCAGGGCGGGCTTTTAGAAGATTTTGATAAAGCAACGAGGAAATGAAACGAAATAAAATTAAATAGGAGAAAAAAATGGGGAGGAAACCATGTTTTGAGTAAAAAAAAAGGGGGGGGGGAAGGTCTTGGTGAATCCATGTTGTCTATGAAGCTTTCGACTTGTCAATTGGCTCACTAGTCAGTCGGACTATTAGTCAGCATATTTCTGACTAAAGTAACTTAAAGGCTAAAATAAATGGAAAAAAAATGAATGCCAAACTTCGGAGTACCATCTTAGAATAATGTCCCTTAGATGTCAGTTAGACTTCACTAAAAATGTCATCCGTCCGCAAGTTATAATCTCATTTTCAAAAGAGGTGGAAATGGCGGGAAATGATTGACAGTAAGTCTGGCTGAGGTTCTTCATGGGGCCAAGACGACTACTACTTCTACTGAAAAATAAAAAAAATATAAAATAATTTTTTAAAAATCTTTTAACATCAACCTTTACTTAAATGTCACTGTTAGTCAATTTACGTGTTTATGTGTAGCCATACCTTGGCTAGAGAGCAAACTTTGTTTTTGTAACCTCTGAAGGTCGCTGTTGTTTTTGTGATGTCTGTTCGTCCGTACGTCGGTCTGTCTGGCTTAGAATTAAAAAAAAACTCCTAGCGCATTGAAAAACTCCATTTTCACAATCGCCAGCAAAAGTGGTCAGAATAGATGCAAGTTGTTTCTTCTTTTAAATTAAATATGCAAAGTGCTTTAAATACATATTTATCATTTTCAAACCAAGGTTTTAAAGTAGACAATATGAATATAGTTTACTCATCTATGTCGTGGTGCTAGTACTGTGTGAACTGATAGAAATACTTAGGACTATAATCTTATCCTATCTTATCAATTACAGACGTTCCTTCAAAAGAGAAGGTAATTACGTCTTACACGCAGGGCCGGTCCCACAGATTGCGGGGCCCTATGCGAAACGATTTCGCGGGGTCCAGTATGGGTAGCGATAAGGATAATACGTGAAAATTAAGATTTTGTATTAGAAACTAAATTTGTTTTTGCATTTTTTTCATACTCTTTAATTAAGTACAAAATCACTGTCAAATTAAGTTTATGAGCCTTTTAGTTTTCCAACAAAAAGCCGATAATGCCCGATAAACATTCAGATCTGACTTTTAGATTTCCTATCGACTAGCAAAATATCGCTTTTTTAAGAGGTCGAGACAGATTTAGATCTATATTTTTATGCCAGTCACTATTAAAGTAAACTAAGTATTTAAACTTCTTGTTTTGGTTGAAGATTCGCCTTATTATTACATTTTTTATTAAATGAAAGCTGACAATGTTGTTGTTTTTTTTAATCGCGGGTAGGATTGGCGTTTTCCATATTTTATGACTCCTTGAAATGACAATATTCAGTTTTCAGAAAATTTTAATAATTTCAGGAGATTTTCATGACTTCTTTTGTATATTTTGCAATTTCAGAATAATTCCAGGAACCCTTTTAATAATACGTTAAAATGGTTTAATTTAATAATTGACGACTAGCATTCGCGCGGGGCCTATGAAAGTGCGGGGCCCACTTCGGCCGCATAGGTTGCAGTGGCCTAAGACCGGCCCTGCTTACACCTATCCATGTGTTCATCTAGACTAAATCTCTACTAAGTCATTGGTATTCCTGGTTGATTCGTGCAAACCGTTCTATACTTTAATGGCAGTAACGAAAAAAGAGAACTTACAATTCGTCCTAGCAGATGGAATAAGAAATGCGCCTTTATCTTTGTGTTTTTCTGGGTATTTTATTAGGGTTGATAGGATGAGCGGCATACCAAATAATTCGTTGCTCGTCTGCTCGGGTATACACTTTTCGCGGGCAGTCAGATAATTCTTAACTTAACGAGGTTGTCATCGAACATCGCATGAGGTTTGCGGGACAGGTCCCCCAACAGAATGAATTAATCATACTAAGGGTTGCAATGACATGGAGGCCAATACGAGTAAAGCGCAAACAGGGACGTTCTCATATAGCTTGGTGTCACAATGTCATGGAGTACACCAGAGCAGTTAACACCAGGTGGGAAGAGGCTTCAGACATTGCCAGTGACAGATCTTTATGCAGACAGCTTGCCACTCAATGCGCCGAACGGCATGGGAGGATGTAAATCTATGCAAGTCTAAGTAAGTCAGGGCTGAGTGGTTAAGCGCTTGGCTTCCAAACCTGTGGTCATGCTTTCGAATCTCAGTGAAGACTGGGATTTTGAATTTCGAGATTCTTATGGCGCCCCCGAGTCCATCCAGCTTTAATGGGTACATGACTTTAGTTGGGGAAAGTAAAGGCGGTTGGTCGTTGTGTTGGCAATATAACGAGCGGGTCTTTAACCGTGGGCCACAGAAACAGATGACCTTAACATCAACTGCCCTATAGATCGCCTGGTCTGAAAGGGGAACTTTAACTAAGTAAGTCAAATGAAAGAGCGCAATATGAGTCAATATGACGTTATATGGTGTACAATTTACATAATATCAGTATATACAAGGCGACGGGAGTGAATCAAGTAAACAAGGATACTACGAAAGATCAAGCTACTGTCACGTGATTTATATTAATTGTATGGAGACCAGTCGTTATAGAAGCCTTCAACACTGGCGTCACAATGTCACAACTTGTGGGCAGTTTAGACCAATAGATCGTTGCCACGTCACATGTCTGTGCATGTCTAAACTGTGCAGGTCAGTGTTGAAGCCTTCTATAACGAGCGGCCTCTATTGCATACGTGCTGTGTGCTACAGGTGCAAATACTTGGGTCAGCCATGAACAAGACGTAAGGAAATATAATAAAGCATAAATGCGAAACTGAACAAGACATAAGGAAATATAATAAAGCATAAATGCGAAACTGAACAAGACATAAGGAAATAAAAATAAAGCATAAATGCGAAACTGAACAAGACATAAGGAAATAAAAATAAAGCATAAATGCGAAACTGAACAAGACATAAGGAAATATAAATAAAGCATAAATGCGAAACTGAACAAGACATAAGGAAATAAAAATAAAGCATAAATGCGAAACTGAACAAGACATAAGGAAATATAAATAAAGCATAAATGCGAAACTGAGTGTCCACGAAGAAGGAAAGAAATTAAGTACGCACTTTTCAATGAATGTATGATTTATAGAAGGGGAGGAACACGTGTAAATATTTGTACACGTGACATGATGTGTTAGTGGGCATTAATGAGCGAATATGAAAAAACAAGCAATACTTGTGTATCTATCAATGATTTAAACATTGGAGGGTCGGTCGTTAAAGCATACTCAATGAAAGAAACGTTCTAGTGTAAGCATGTGTGCTGATCACATGCAGTTCAATATACAATGTTAAGTATGAATGATAGGTGAATAAGAAAGAGACTTGTCGACACACTAAGCCATTGCTTGTTGGAACTCTGAAGATATGTAACGCTAGTCCCTATCAACTAAACCAGTGATTCTCAAACTCTGGTTAGTCGTGCGGTATACGCGCTGGATTGTTGTTCGGTTGTTTTGATGGTCTAGGGTTCATACCCTGCGCGCTGCCACCCCGTCTTCCTGCGGGAGGTCTGGACAAAGGAAGTAAAATTTCTTCAACTCTGAAGGAATTCCGAAACATGTCAAACATTTTACAGTTTTACATTTTTACAAGCAAACTTTTACCGGTGGCGCCATATCAAAATTTTAGTTTTCGCCCCCCCCCCCCCCCCCCCCAAAGTCAGTTAGTTACCTGGAGGAGCACTGTAGGCTCCATCAGAGTGGTCAGTGAGAATTTTAAGAATGTAATGAAAAGTAAAGAACCATTACAATTATAATTATATTGCAAATTCGCCAATTCTTTTTTTCTTTTTCAAAATTATTATTTACACTCTGTTTAGGATTCAACAGGTTTCCTCTTTATCCAGCGAACGGGGTCCGAGGGGGGGCTATTATTTTTTTATTTTACATTCTGAACTACAAAATTGTGTTCTCCTGGCGTCTACAAAGTCTTTTTCTAGAAGTAAGATGAAAACCTTTCAATAAAGGTCAATTGTGAAATGGGGGGGGGGGGGGTCGATAGTGAAGAGTTCTGGCAATTAGTGCAATTAGTGCGTCACTGTGCTGATTCTCCAGATAATAATAGTAACTACATCTTTCTGCCTCACTCATCATGATTGAAAAATGGTCTATTGGTATATGCATACAATAGCATAGTTCTTTTTTTTAGGGGATTATATGTACTCGTACTAAACAATATGAGTAAAACATGAATTTTTTTCATCATGTTTAAAAAAGCTTGAAATGTTTGTGAATAAAATGCGCATTTATATTTAATATAAAAACCAAAATGCAAGGATTCAAAGGAAATCAATGTCTTGAAATAAATTGTTTTCAACCTGTATTCATACTCTCAGTCTGATAACGAGTGACAGCTTGGGAAACGGGGGACTATTTGTTAATGGTCGCCATCACATTGCTCTGCGCAAGGATATGCTTGGACCACAGGTCACGTGAGAAACCTAGGTCTATAATTAGCTTTAAACTCTCTCTCTCTCTCTCTCTTTCTCTCTATTAACAATTTTTTCTTCATATTGTTATTTTTTAATCAGGTAGTACTGAATCCTTTTTAGTGGTATAAAAACAAAAACGTATAATTAAATTGTTTACAACAAGGAAAAAGTTGCGATTGTTGGTCAGTCAAACTCTTAAGTTATGTACAAAAAAACAACAACAACACACACACCTTACAACGCATTGAACGAAATGAGACCATTATAATCATTTTAAGATTAAGAAAGAATCGGATTAAAAAACAAACAAACTTATGTTAGTTCTAGAAATAAGAGATAAAGCGCGCGCGCGCGCGCGCGCACACACACACACACACACACACACACACACACACACACACACACACACACACACACACACACACACACACACACACACACACACACACACACACACACACACACACACACACACACAAAATACAATCCAACTACAACAAGGAATCATCTAGACTATTATTTTTAATTTCGGGATCTTTGCGCGCCTCTGAGTCCACCCAGCTCTAATGTGAACCTTACATTAGTTGGTGAAAAGTAAAGGCGGTCGGCCGTTGTGCTGGCCACATGACACTCTCGTAAACCGTGGGCCACAGAAACAGATTAACTTTACATCATCTGCCCTATTGACCACAAGGTCTGAAAGGGAAACTTTACTTTTATATATATATAATGTCTAAAAGTTATACAGAGGGCAAAAAGTTTCATACACGTGACGATAATGTCAAATACTATCAATTAGTCCCCGTCATCAAACCCAGCCCGATGTTCACCCATACAAAACACCAAGACAGCAGACATAGACTCCGGGAAAACAAGAGCTGAAGATGTTCATTGCCATGTGAATCATTCTGTCTCGTGAACAGTTTCACCGCGTCACTCATATATGGAATCGATTCTCACAAGCGCGACCAATCCTAACAGAGTATAACGTATCGGTAGGTCTACCCACAATGCATCGCTAGTCTCACAGCAAGGAAAAAAAAACAACAACCTTCTGCGGTAAGTTTTGGGTGAACAAAAAGAAAAACAAAACACAAAACAAAAGTGTGCGCGCGCCCCAAATGTTGCCATGAATAAATCAGCACCTTGTGCATCTCTATTAATTAGCGTAAGTGAGGCTAGAGGCTTTGGTAAAGAACAGCTTAGCGTTGGTTGTGGGCTATCACAGCAGTTTTGTCCAGACTAGGAGCTTGCAAATTTGGCTTTCTTGGCCGAAAATAATTGTTAATACCAATTTTTCTCTTTTTTTTTTTTAAACACCAACTATTTGTCAAGTAAACTAGCCTACCTGGCAATTTAATTTTTAAACATATTTTTTTCAGTTTTTTTTTTTGCTTTAGAAGAGTGCAGACATATTTTTAAAAGTAAATATATTTTCTATGAAAGTATTGACAAAAGTCGATATATCCTGAATAATTCAGATCAAGTATCGATATATCAGCCTCACCGGAAGCTGGTATATAAAAGAGACCATGATAGTTTTCGCTTCAGTTTGCAGCTCCCTTGGCTCGTAGGACGGACATAGTGTGACGATTCCCTGGCACCGCCAGCAGACGATTGGAGCAGTTCTTACTTTTTACATAAAGCTCATTTCCGTTTTAGCAGATTTTCAAACAAGGGAAACTTGAAAGCAGACGGCAAGTTTTATTCTCTAGGAGTAAAGGATCAGTAGGACAAGTAACAACAACAACAACACAACAAAAGTTAGAGTCAACTTTCTTTCGTTCTAGAAAACAGCGCAACAAGGAAGCAAGCCAAACAGAATTCCACACAGCCAAAATTTTTTAAAAGTGCAAGGTAAATATTTCAATAAAACTTAGGATGTTTTTTTTTTTTAACTCTTTCTCTCCTAATTAACGTAAATTAATTTTTGGTTTTATAAACTTTTTATTTTGTATTATATAAAACGAGCATGTATAGTTCCTATAATTCTAGACCAAAAGTAACGCTTTCTTATTACAAATAAAAATGTTATTGAAGTTTAATCATAACAGGGTAGAATGTACCAATGCGAAAAATGAACAATTCAGTCAGAACGTGGAAAAATAATTACGGAGATAAAGAGTTAAAATTGTACATCTAGCGCTGTTATGTAACGCATATAGAACGTAAGAGATACTACACTGCACATTCCATTTGTCAGGGCATTGCAGGAGTAGTCCTTCCGGTTCAAACACCAGAGGGCGTTCATGGCAGTGTTTTTAGTGTATAATGCAATAGATACATTTAAATTACTTGTTAATGATAATCATGGATTAAAATTTCGTTTGTTTTCATCAAAATAAAAAAAAATGACTTTAATTTTTAAGAATCGAGAAAATGAAATATTTATTAAATTTATGTTTATTAGCGGCCCCCGAAAGGGGAAAAGACGCTTATAGTTTTGTCCATCCGTCCGTCCCGTTTAGAGAAAATGAAAATCGGACATAATGATATTTTAGATTATTCAAAGTTCTGATGCAACGGCTACTTTTTTTCTTTTCTGAAAGTTACAAATCTAATTTTTTAAATCAATTATGCAAGCAGTTTTGTTCATAAAAATACACCCTTTTTACAACTATTCACTATTGATAGTAACAAACACTGGAGGCTTTTTAATAAGGGAAATAAAACTGTGTAATTTTTAAAACACATTTATGCAAATGAATTTTGAGTTTTGATAGAAAAATATTATTTATTACATTTGTATTGCTAGCTAAGTTATGTAAGTTCTGTCATACTGAATACTACATTTACACACAAAAAATGTTAACTTTTTTTTTAAAGAGTAAAAATCTATTTGCTATGCAAATAAGTTGGACATAATTTAAAACAACAATAAATAAGTAGTTTTTCATGCTATCGCGTGAACTACAGGGCACAAAGGAAACCATGGAACACAAAATTAAAGGAATTTTTTTTTTACGGAAATATTGTTTGCTTGAGGCTTTGAATAAGAGATTGACCCTTTCTAAAACAATTAGATTAATTAGATACTCTTTATAAGACATCAGTTAGGCCAGGTTCACATCTAACTTCACATTCACTTTCACTTATTCCTTGTTCTGCTTGACCTTTGGGGCACCATACAGGATCTGTCAACCTTCTTTCTCCATTCGTCTCTGTCATTTGCCTTTGCTAGAATTTCATTCTGACATTCTTTCTGAAAATATTGAAACCTGCCTTTTTACTTGCCTGGATGGACCACTTCTGATAGAATTAAATACCGATATTCTTCTGAAAATATTGAAACCTGCCTGGGTGGACCACTTTCGGGGACCGATTTTGAGTTTGTGTTCCCACACAAACTGTCTTTGTAACCTTGTTGATTGTTAAAAATGTTTAATAAAAGAAAAGGTTTTATTGTATTTTATGATCGCAATCTGTGAAAAGAGATTTTTTTTTTACAATCAACTTATAAGTTTGATTCAACCAAGTTACTAATGTAGCGGACCAAAGAAATAGATTAAAAATAACTTTTTAACTATACAAGATACCTAAGGAAGTTTATGTTACACAAACTTTTGGGTGTCGCCCTGTGGTATACCCACATTATATTTCACAAAAAAAGTATTAATAAGGATGATGATGATAATAATAATAGTAAGCCGCGTCTTTGGGAAGGAATGTAGTGTTCCACATGACTCTTCATCTTAATACCATAAAACAAGCAGACATATTACATTTGCAATTTAGCTACGCATCTACCCTTATTAAGGTATGGTCATGTCTATAACTACAGTAAGCATACTATTATTATTAGTATTGACATTTAGCTTTCAGTTGTTCATAACTTTGTTGTCTCATGATTTGGCATGTAAACTTCTCATATATATATACCACATATGTAAGATTTTTAGAACTTGTATTAAAAATGGTGTTTATGTATACGAATAAAAAAGAACTTGCATATTACATTTGAAAATGTAAGGGTTCGCTTTCAGACAACGGCAAGTAGATAGTGCACTTATTTATTGAATTTAATTTAAAATGGCTTTTAGCTTTTGAGATTTAACCATAACAGACGGACAGACTGAGATGCAACACAACGACAATAGCAGATTTTCCTTATGCATCCTCTGTTTGAGACCCCTCAACTCAAGAAAACATTAAGAAACTGGAACAGACACAAAATAGAGCAGTGAGATTCATAACAAACGAATATTCACATTTGACTAGAGTAACACCTTTAGTGAAATCACTAAATTTAGAAAGCCTTCAGGATGGAAGCCATGATACATAAAACACTGAACCATAATCTTCAAATACAAAAACAAAATTTAATGAAATACTCAGAAAGACACAAAGATAAAGGGGCAATTTTCGTCCCATATGCTAGGACAAATTTGTACAAATACTCCTTCTTCCCTAGTGCTATTAGAGCATGGAATGGGTTGCCTGAGCCAGCCAGAAAAACCAATGACGGCAGAATTTAAGCCATTGGTTAATATGCATGACTAAATGCATGACGCGTAGGACGTAATCATCTTTTTTGAAGTAACGTCTGTATTATATAAGAAAAGATAAGATAGGATTTGGTAACTGCTAAGAAAAAGAGAAAAGTAATTTTTTTTTTTTAGAAATAAATAAGAAATAAAAAATACCCACAAAAGTGCAAATGAATATTAATGCAAAAAAAAAAATAATCTTAGAGAAACATGTAACAAATATTGTGACCGCCTCAACTTGCCTCACTTGATAAAGCCACAACTTCTTTAGCTTTTCTTTGAATCTCTCACGATAAGTTCATACAGGCTAGTCTCATTTGTGAGTGTTTATTTTGCATGACCCGTGTCCAGTGTATCATCCTACACAGAGATCTTCAGTTCGAGTATACATTTTTTTTTTTACAAAGCATATATCGATTCTGTCTCTGGTCACAAGTTTGCGCACCCAATTTCGGATTAAGCTGAAATTTCGCACATTGGACCCCATTCACCAATCGTAAACAAACAACATTTATCCACGTGATAATATTGATAAACAATGAAAATTACGTATTACGTGACAGCCTTTATGGATTGCGTAATTTGTATAGAAGAGATAGAGAACCACGTGGCAAAATGTTGTTTGTTTACGATTGGTGAATGAGGTCAATTATATCTTTTACCTAAAACACAAGAATCAATTTAAAAAATTAACCAATTAGTTAATTAACTATTTCTAATTAATTTTTTTTTTGGTAAATTGGACAAGGGAAAGAAATCGTACTTGACAGACGTGGTGGTATAAGTTGAATTAGTCCCCTTGAGGACTCGAGCCACGAACAAAAACAACAACGATCGTGTAAACAATCACAGAACTGCACCATTCTTCCCTCCCCCTTTTCCCAACTGGTCCAGGCCAGTGATAGGATCGTAGCGCATTGAGAAAGCTAAAAGCTAAAGAAAAACAATTAGCTAAAATATTTCTAATCGCACAGGTTTATATGTCTAGGTAATTGCATCGTAAATTTATCAGACTAATCCCCACTACTTGATACTATTATACTAAATATAAGCTTTTTTTTTCCTTTAAAGTATTTTTTTTTAATAGGTTTTTCTTGTTTTCTGTTATCTTTATGTCATGATAGGATATACCAGTGCCAGTGATGCTAGCTTTCGGGCGTCTTTTTATCTTGTATAGTCCAGACGTTCCTTCTTAACATACTATAATTACGTCATAAACGTATCTATATTTTAATCTAGTCATGCTTGTAAGTTAGAGACATAAACTCTGCTAAGATGTTGGTTTTCTTGGCTGATTCAAGCAACCTGTTCATACTCTAATGGCACTATGGGCTAGTAGTCAGTAGTCATACCATATGAAGTGGGCTATAGTGTCCTTATATTTGTTTTTTCTGAGTATTTTATTAGGTCTGTATGTTTGCGTTTATAAGTTATGGTCTAGTGTATAATGTATTATTTCTACTTTTATTTCTATGTTGCAATCATGTCACGGTTTTCCCCCCTTATTCTTTTAACCGAGTGCCCATGAATTTGCAAGCTGAATAGAGGAAGTGTAGAACAAAAATATTAAAAATCCTATGTCTATCAATAATGTACAAGCTATTTTCCTTATACGATATCAAACAAAATAATTAATTACCAACAATTAATTGACTGGGAGGTGCAGTGGCCGAGCAGTAAAACGCTTTGCCTCCTGACTGAGCTCCCGGGTTCGAATCCTGGGATTTTTTTGGGGGGATCATTGGGCGCCTCTGAGTCTACCCAGCTCTAATGGATACCTGACATTAGTTGGAGAAAGTAAAGGCGGTTGGTCGTTGTACAGGCCACATAACACCCTCGTTAACAAATGGCCACAGTAACAGATGACCTTTACATCATCTGCCCTATAAATCGCAAGGTCTGAAAGGGGAACTTTGCTTTAGTTTGCTAATTAATTGACTGATTGGGTATTTTTCTTAATTGATTCATGTTTTGTTATATACAATAAATAAATGTTTAGAGTATCAACTTGATAGGAGAGTACAGAAAGGAGACATAGAGTTAACAATTATTTCAGGGGACAAAATCCAACAAATTTAGCCATATCTGTGAATACTGAAGGATTAGTTTTTCTTGTTGGTATCAAATAAAATAATTAATTACCAGTTACTAATGGAATATCTGGTTACTTTTTATTTTATTGATTCATGCTTTGTCAATGCCAATGAATAATTGTGCGAAGTTTCAACTTGATCCGAGAATGGGTGTGGGAGAAATAACATGTAGACACTTTTTACCAGACAGACAGACAGACATACAGAGTGAGTTGATATAAGCTTTGTAAAAAAAACAACAAAACTAACAAACAAAACTTAACAGAAAATGACATAACTCCACTAACAGAGAATGTTCACTCTACTATAGAAATTATTTTTCTGTCCTAAAATGTATTCATTTAACTATTTAATATTTATAAAAATAAATTCCTCTGTTCAGCTTGCAAATTTATGGACTCAAAATCTTGGGTGGGTGGGTGGGTGGACGCGGTTTTCGAAAACGGCTTAAATGATTTTCCTAGAAATTTGACAGCTGATGTATATCTTTAGGAAAAGAATTACTAGTTATTTGGCCTCAGTGATAAAACTCTAGTTTGACCGTTACAATTTTTCAAATAAGAAAAAAAATTTTTTAATATGGCCAGAAGATTAGACAATCTTTATCTTAAACAGGCTACGTCTTCGGGTATTTCCGCATGTAAGTCTTGTTCATGAGAGTTTAATAAATTAATAGATGTTTGGGAACATTTTGCGCACCATCTTTAAAGTCTAGATCAAGAGGCTTATCATAATAATAATATATAGTCTACTCTGACCACTTATTCTTGCTTCAAAACTTGAGCTTCACGCCATGAGGGGCAATCGAGAGCTAGTGCTTCGCAGCCGTGAATGTCGATATCGCAATCCTTGAAGGAGCTCTTGAGAGAGTGAAAGAGAGCCGAACCAACAAAAAGCTGAGAGAAGAAGCAGGCCTATCTGAAAGACTACATCTGACCCAATCTACCCATGCCACGTATGCCTAGGGCTTTTTAAAGCGAGGATTGGACTTAAGAGTCATTTTCGAGTCCATAAGATATATGAGAAATGTGCACACCTTCGATCACGAAGGAGGAGCTACTTCATATGCTCTGACTGAATAGATTTAGACATACGCTTAAGCAGGATTTTTTTTCTTGGGGAGGGGAATTGGGGCGGGGTAGAAAATGTTTTTGTTCTTTTTTTTAAAAAATCTATTATTCATTACTTATTAAGAATACATTCTTCGCTCTTACGAAACGTAACAGCCATCAGTTTTGTGAAGGAGGATATGTGAATTTTTTTAAAAAGTATTTTATGTATATTTTACTTATTTAACTTTTAACTATTCAACTATTTGCCAATTAAAAAATTTACTATGTATTGTTTAACTCTAAACATTTAACCATTTTAAAATTTGCCTCTTAAACGATTTGCTATTTTTAATATTTACGTATCGTTTGACTTTTACCATTTAACTATTTGAATTTCATTGATGTGACGTCACAAAAAATGTTTTTTTAAATAGTGACGTCAAGTAACTTTTTTTTTTCTCTTAAAAATCAATAGTTAGTAAAGGAAAAAAAAAACAAACTAAGTTTCTAATATCAAACAGATAAAACAATAAAAGATTGAATAGAAAACAGAGAAAGACACGGACTCAGCGTTCTAAAAATAGACACTTTAGAAGTTTAAAAAAACTTTTTGAAAATAAGATAATCGCAGTCGCGTTATTGTTTTGAATATTCTTTTTTTCTTCAGCTCAGAAACAAATTGTTGCGCCTATCGACTTGTCTATTTTAGCTTCTGATATTATTTCATGGCGAGTTTTGGATAAATGATTGTTTTATAGTAAATCAATGACTGTTTTCAGACAATCGCCATTTTAATAGTACTTTTTTTATTGGCAAGGCTTATCTGCTCAGCGTTTCATTCCCACAGCTGCCTGCATGCTACGCCTTATCACCCCAACCTTGTCCCCCCCTTACTTTATATCCTAGTAACACCCTTTCTTTCTGTTCTCTTTTATCCCTACTGCTCACCCCCATTCCCTCCCCCCTCTCTCTCTCTCCCAGGGGAACGGGCAAAGCGGACGTATAACCTTTTCTAACCTGGCCAACGAGAAACTAACTAGTATACTTGTCAATATGCTCGCAATGCGACTGATGTAGCTAAATAGCTCCAGTAGCATTCTGTATTATGTTCTGAGTTGAGTTGCTCCAAAGGCTAAGGGAATGAGCTTATTAATAGCAATGTTTAAGACTCATGCTATTAAGTAAGGCATGAACAAAACTAAACAACAGTGTGTAGCATAACTTTGTATTGGGGGGAGGGCGAGGTGGCTTAGTGGTTAAACGCTTGGCTTCCGAACCTGGGGTTCTGAGTTCAAATCTCGTAAAGACTGGGGCCGTTTTATTGGAAGTAAAAAAAAAAGTAACGGGAATGTCGTTGGCTCGAGCCCCCATGCATGCCATTTTTTTCCTCTTTATTTTTAATGGGAAGCGCCTTGGTTGAGTGGTAAAGCGCTTGGCTTCAAAAACCGGGGGTCCAGGGTTCTAATATTGGTAAAGACTGGGATTTTTAATTTCGAGATTCTGAGGGCTCCCCTGAGTTCGCTCAACTCTAATGGATACCTGACCTTAGTTGGGGAAAATTAAGGCGGTTGGTCGTTGCGCTGGCCTCATGACACCCTGCTCGTTAACAGTTGGCCAAAGAAACAGATGACCATAACATCATCGGCCCGTAGATCGCAAGGTCTGAAACGGGAAATATACTATAACTTTGTATTGGAAGGACCATGGAAATGACAAAAAGACCCTAGTGGCGTAGCGAGGAAAGGCGGAAGGGGCTGCCGGAGATTAAGTGGTGCTATAAGTGGTGCTATAAGTGGTGCTATAAATGGTGCTACAAGTGGTGCTACAAGTGGTGCTATAAGTGGTGCTATAAGTGGTGCTATAAGTGGGTATTAAGACACCTTGTAAAAAAGCATACGTTCGTTAACTTCGTTTATATTATACGTGTATTTAGGTGGGATATTTTTTTTCCAGGCCGCACCGGCCGCCCCAACAGCCACATAACCAGTCCTCCTACATGACTTCTGGCTTTCTGCGCTTAAACACGTGGACACTGTTCATGCCCCTGGCATCTCTAGTCGCTGCAAGTTACTAGATCGACTTCGCCACTGAACTGTATATTTGTATGGCTGCAGGTCTTAAGTTAAAATAAAGAATTGAAAAGATTAAATTCAGCCAAACCCACAACATGTTAGTATTCCCTAGTTGGTTAAAGCAAAAATAATTAAGAACCAGTTATTAATTGACTAATTGTTTTTTTTTTATTGATTCATGCATTGTCTTACTTACTTAGAATTAGGTCCTCGGCGCATTGAGCGGCAAGCTGTCTCCACAAAGATCTGTCATTGGCAATGTCTGAAGCCTCCTCCCACCTGGTGTCCTCTGCTCTGAGGTCCTCCATGAAGGTGTGGCGCCAGGTAATACGAGGACGTCCCTGTTTGCGCTTTCCTCGTATTGGCCTCCATGTCATCGCAACTCTTGGTTTGCGTTATTCATTTTGACGTAGAACATGTCCCGCAAACCCCATGCGACGCTCTGTCACAACCTCTCTAAGTGTTCGACTCCCAGTTCGGCATAGAATTTCCTTGTTTGAGACCCGATCTGTGTAACTGACTCCCAAAATCCGTCTCAGCCATTTTTGTTGAGCCACATTTAGTCTTTTCTCAATTTTGACAGATGACTTCCATGTCTCACATGCATATGTTGCTGTTAGAATGACGATTGTGTTGAGAAGGTGTATTTTTGTCTCGAGTCCAATGGCTTGGCTAGTCCAAATAGGCTGCAGCCTTTGGAAAATGCTCCCTGCCTTTCCTATTCGGCACGCTACATCATGGTAGGCGTACCCATCATTTGTTATGATGCTGCCAAGGTAAGTGAACTTGTCCAGCTCTTCAAGCTTTGACTCGCCAAGTCTGACAGGGGCACCCTTTGCTGATATCATCCCACTATTAAAATTTAAGTCTTATCCAGGTTTATGCGGAGGCTAATTTTGGTTGCCTCTCTATCTAGGTTCTCCGTCATTTCTTGAATGCATTTATTAACGTGCAACGTCATCAGCAAAGTCCAAGTCCGTCATTAGGATTTGTTCACGCCATGGAATACCAAAGGTAGTCTGTTTCAAGGCTATCCTAATTATGTAGTCGATGGCTAGGAGGAAAAGGAAGGGAGATAAGATGCACCCATGTCTCACACTTGTCTCGATGCTAAAAAAAACTCAGTTGTTCCTTCTTCTGTTTTAATGCAGCAACTAGACTGAATGTATAGGTGTCGTAGGATCTGGACGAATTTTTCTGGGATGCCGTATTCTCTAATGATTTTCCATAGTGATTCTCGGTGGACACTATCAAACGCTTTCGTGAAGTCTACGAAACTGATAGTTAGCCGTTGTTGGTACTCAAGGCTTTGCTCTATGATATTTCGTAGAACGAAGATCTGCTCTGCACATGATCTGCCTCTTCGGAAGCCTGCTTGTTCTTCTCTGAGTCTCTCATCTACAGACTGTTGAAGCCGTCTCAACAAAACAGTGCTGAAAACTTTGCCAGGGACAGAGAGGAGAGTAATGCCCCTCCAGTTGTTGCAGTCTGCCAAGTTGCCCTTTTCTGGAAGCTTTACAATCACTCCCTTTTGCCAGTCCTCGGAGACTATTGAAGTACGCTAACAGAGATTTAACAGATCAGTCATTCTGTTAACAACGCACTGTCCCCCATAATTTAGCATTTCTGCTGACTCCATGTGCTTTGTTATTCTTTAGCATTTCAATGTCCATGGTAACCTTCTCAGCAGTTATTGGGTCTGTCTTGACCTTGAGATCATTGTCTGGAGAGTGGTCCTTGAATGTGTAAGTTAGGTCTGGCGATGGTTGGTTAAGGGTCTCTTTAAAGTGCTCTACCCATCTTGCATCCTGTTCTTCTTTTGTTAGCAAAGTTTTGTCTTGGTTGTCTTTTATCGGTGCCCCATGTCCACTCTTTGCTCCAGTGAGATCTCGGACAATACGATGGAGAGTTTTTGTGTCATTTCTGCTTGCAGCTGCTTGTGCCTCTTGACCCTTCTGTTCAATCCAGTCCCGTTGATCTCGCCGACAGCTTCTCTTTACTTTCAGATCTGCTTCCCTATAGGCTTCTTCCGCTAGGCTGCGATCCTGTGTTTCATTTTTCTGATCTCGTCTACGTTTGGCCTCTTTCCTCTCATCTATCAATTTCCATGTTCTGTCTTGTATCCACTGTTCCTTGTATGAACCTCGCCTCCTTTCGATAACTTCTTCCGCGCATGCAATAGTGGTATCTTTGACGTTGGCCCACACTTTTTCAAGGGTCAGTATATCTGCAAGAGCCTCGAAGCGTTCTTTAGTTTCAATTGGTATTGTGCTGCAATATTGACGTCTTTAAGCTTCTCTGCATTAAATGGGCGGGGTCGTGTGGCTCGTTTTGTTTGGCGTTTCAGTCGAAGCTTACATTTGCCACTGACAAGGTAGTGTTCTGATCTAATATCCGCTACTCTGCGGGTCCGCACGTCTAATAGAGATGACCTCCATCGTTTGGAGATGCAAATGTAATCTATCTCGTTGAAGGTTTCTCCAGTTGGTGATCGCCATGTTTTTTTGTGTATCTGCCAGTCCCAAACCCGGGTGAGAAAGGAGGAGGGTTTGGCGTGGGGCTAGCGACCCCACCCTGCAAAACCACAATTGCTACAGAAACGGCAAACTCGATACATGAAGAAAACTATGCAAGCGGCGAGTTCGGCCAACCCCCGATGACGGCGTTGGATCAAACCCAACTGGAAGTCCAATGCCCGATACATGGCAAGCCCTTCAACGCAAAGAAACCGACTCTTATAGGCACATGGAATGTAAGAACCCTAAACCAATGTGGTAAACTGGCCCAGCTTTTAAGAGAGTTTGACTCTTACCGGCTGGTCATCCTTGGCATCTGCGAGATGTGGTGGACATCAAGTGGACAAATAGTTAATGATGGCAAGCCAATAATATATTCAGGACACGATAAGGAACACATTGTTGGTGTAGGCATCATCATGTCTAAAATAGCAGCTTCAGCGCTAATTGCTTGGAAGCCAATCAGTGACAGCATCATTACAGCTCGACTCCAAACAAACCAAATCAAAATCACTACCATCCAAGTATATGCCCCTACAGAGGATGCAGAAGATACCATCAAAGATAATTTCTATAATCAACTACAAACCACATTTGATGAAAGACCCACCCACGACCTAATTCTACTGATGGGAGATTTTAACGGCAAAATCAATCCCAACCGAACTGGCTTTGAATATGTAATGGGACCATATGGCTCTGCAGAAAACATCAGTGATAATGGCGAGCGCTTGATTTCTCTCTGCGCATCCAACAGCCTCTCAAGTGGAAACACATAGTTTAAGCACAAACAAATACACATGCATTGTCTACGCCAATAAATAAATTTGCAAAGTTTCAGCTTGGTCTGAGGATGGGTTTGGGAGAAATAACGTGTTCAAACTTTTTTCCAGACAGACAGACAGACAGACAGACAGAGTGAGTTGATATAAGTTTTGTAAATTAAAAAAATAGTCACAAGTTTGACCAAATTATGTTGAAGTTCAACATTTGTAATTATTATTTAATGTTTAGTATTACTTCGTGTCTGAGTGGAGTAAACCGCTTGGCTGTCAAACTGACGAGCTCGAGATTGAAACTCGATGGAGACACAGACGAATACCCAATCTTAGAGAATTGAACCAGAACCCACAGAGCAGGCTTTAGAGGCGCTGCCGTACTAGTAGAGTGAGAAATAAGATTACAATAAAATAAATCTAATTGACGAATTGTTTGCTATTGACGAGTCCCCTTTTTGTTTGAGGAGATTCACCGTTTTGTAAACTAGTTCAGCAAGATACTCGGGCTAAACGCTTACACATTTTGTATGGGAGTACGAGTTGGTCATATTTTATTGTTTAGTGTTTGAATAATGTTAGTTATTCTGCAATTGTATCAACTTTGTATTTCCATCGTGGAATTTATTAAAGGATAATTTATACCATCATCTTTTTAACACTTTTTACCTACAGAGCCACGTTTTACCGTTACAACCACTTTTAATAAACATAAAGAAAACTTCTCACTTAAACAGCCACACTTTAACCTAAACATTGTTTTTTGCCAACCCAACCACTTTTTCCTCTTCAGCCACTTTTCTTAAAGAACAAAATTCTTTTTTTGCCATAAAAAACAAAACAACAAAAACATCAACAATAACAAAAATTGTTTCTCCATAATAAGTCAAAAAATATATTTAGAATCGATCCAAATGCGACCAATTTTTAGTAAAAATTTGAATTTAACAACCTCAAAATAAAAGAGCTCCGCAAGAGTTTGCGTAACTCGAGTCTCTATCAATTGCATTAGGTTAAAACAGTCATGTTGCTCAGAGCCAAACTTTATATTTTGACATTATTTTATTAAAAAAAAAACACTTTATAGATCTCGTTACCTTTTTTTTTCTTTCTACAAGCCGCCAGAATCTTTCTATCAATCCTGGTGATTGCACCGCCGTAATCAGGGGGCAGAGCCTCGTCAGCGGGTATTCATTTCTTGTGCATTGTAGATTTAATGTTACGACTTGATGAAGTTTTGATTGACTAAACTATAAAGGCATACGCGAAATACGTTTATAATGCAGTCAAGGTGTTGATGTAGGTCATCACGATCCATTAAATCAGCGGTTCTCAACCTTTTAAGCTCGACGACCCCCTTTTTGCAATCTCACTCCTCGGCGACCCCCATCCACACAGCAATAGAAGAATAGACAAAAACAATCCATATTTTCGATGGTCTTAGGCGACCCCTGGCCTATCGTCAATCGACCCCTAAGGGGGTCGCGACCCACAGGTTGAGAACCCCTGTATTAAACTATAACTGGATGAAAATGTCTATATATAGTGTAGTGAAGGATCTGACTCAAAATGCACACATTCAATTAACAGACTGTCCAATCAATAAATCAATCAATAAAATAACTTAGAACAATAGTTATTCAATAAAAAATACTATAAAAAGTATAGTTAACTTGAGTTTTTAAGATGATAGCATATAAGCTCAATAAAACAGATAAATAGCTGTACCTCTAATAAAAAAGATTCTCCAGAATTCCAAACCGAGCTTTACCGTCTCTGGGATACACTATGTTGATTATGAGGTAAAAGCGTGTTAAATCCTTACCTATGATGCAATACACTCCTGCAGACGAGCTATTTTTACCATACCACTCTTACACATTCATATTATACCGAAACAATACAAATAATAGTTTTCATTCTTGTTTTTCATGCAACGATTAAAATAAAAATATTTTTTTTATTAAAATCTTTTTTTCTGTTGAAATAATATGGTAAATTAAACATTCTATTTTTTTACATTGAAAAGTAAAAGTAATGTGCCCCTTTCAGATCTTGCGATCTATAGCACTAGTATGTAGTAGTCGTCTGTTTCTGTGGCCACGGTCAACGAGGGTATAATGAGGTTGGCACAACAACCAACCGCCTTTATCTCCCCCCCCCCCCCCAACTAATGTTAGGAACCCATAAGAGCTGGCTGGACTCAGGCCCTAAATATTCCGAAATTAAAAATCCCAGTCTTCACCAGGATTAGAACCCGGGCCCCCGGTTCAGAAGCCCAGCGCTTTACCACTCAACCAAGGCGCCTCCCATTGAAAAAGAAGAGAAAAGGAATGGCAAGCATGGGAATCGAACCCACGACATTCCCGTTACTTTTTTTTCACTTCCAAAAAAAAAAAATCTTTTTAGACCATGAATTCAAATATTGTTACTTTGAATTAGAAAGACCCTCTTTTTAACGTCCCCCCAGCACACATACATTGGCCTACTTCTAGCCCCCCCCCCCCATAACGTCCTTGCCTTTTTATCGAAATAAATTATTCAATTTTTTCACCTCAACTTCCACATTCCAACTTTCACATTCCAACACGAGCCTAAATGATAAGAAGCCAACATGTTTTGCCACTCAGCTAGTCAAATACTTACGTTGTTAGTTTAAAATTTTAAAAGAACGACCTGATTTTCTACACTCTCGTGATTATTGCCACGAGGTCACCCGTCGCCTATTTCGCCAATTTCCATTTTAAAACAAAATTAATTAATTTCGACTACCTGATTAACTAATTGGTTAATTTATTATTTTTGATTCAAGAGTTGTCAACGACAAAGAATAATTGTGCAAAGCATCAACCTGACCCGAGAATGTGAAGCGGGAGAAATAACGTGTAGAAGATTTTAACCAGACAGAAGTACTGGCTTGATATAAGCTCGGTAAAAATATTACAAATTTTGTGAGAATTCTAAGGGCACATAATTAACATCAACCCAATAAAATGTGGTACCTGTTCGGGCCGCATACGATCCGCGGGTCGTAGTTTTGCCCACCAATGAATTAAAGCATTCAACAAATATTTCCTCAGAAGTCCGTTGCACAAAACGTCACGTGTAAAAAATACAAATACAACCAAAATAAATAATTTATGTTTCGGGTATAGCGACGCATCATTAATATCGATTTTTTCCCGATCCCACTGTTCTGTAAGTTGAAATAATCGATTCTGTTTATGACTTGAACAGATATCCACTACTTTCTGTCGCTCGACGTGAGCTATGTAAAATTGATGGTGACAAGAGATCTCCTCTAGTATCGATATGATAGACAAGCTGATAACAACACAGAGAACTCTTTTTGTTTGAAGATTTGCATAAAAAAAAAACTGTAGCTGTTAGTTTTTGTTGGGTCCTGGCCAATGGTGAAAGTTAGTCGTGCTTCCTAAGTTGCTGAGTTGTGTCATGTAGATCTTTTCAATTTTCAAGACCTTAGTCTTTTTTTTTTTAAATACATAAATTGGATAGCTGTCTGGTCGTGTGGAATGCGCTTAGGGATGTCATCAAGATGGTTCCAAGTTCGAACCACTTCCGCTGCGTCTTGAAGAAAGACCAATCGTTACATAGGGCCTCATCACTGACCTGTGACGTAGCAACTTGTTGGCAGTTTAGACCAATAGCTCGTTGCCAAGTACAGGTCGTGACGTAAGACCGGAGCTATTGGTCTCAAATTTCCACCGGCAGGGCCGGCCTTATTTTATTGGAGGCCCTAGGCTAACAAAACTTAATGTATTAAAACCCCACTCTTATGATCTCTAAATCAACAACTGAAATACAGCCTATAGAAAGAAAAATTCTTGTTGAGTTCACTAGCGTTCCTTAGGTTTCTTAAATGTATTTGTGCAGATGTTATAAAAGTTCTACAAAAATCTGGCATGTTTTTTTTTTTGGATGCAAATCCTCGAGTAGCTTTTGAGCAATATCTTCCTTCGAAATATATTGCCAGATTGTTTACACATTTTTGCGTTATAGTCGGTTTGTATTAAAGTTTATTATTATTATTATTATTATTAATTCCCACTTTGGAAAACATTCGTTTCAACCGTTGCAACAGCGATCGGAATAGTCAGAGCTATACTAAAGGCTTTACCGACTTTTGAACAGCAGAACTCAAACCATGATGATAATGAGCACTATATTCAAATTCATCAAATCGTTATGGTCAAATTATGCAAATATGTTTATATTGTGCAGAAATAAAAAACAAAGTGACGTTAAATTTTCTCGAAATTTGCAGTCATCGACAGAACTGGTCGATCTAAGAAATAATTCCACTCGTTTGTAAATGATTCATCTGTGCTTTCATAATTAAACTGCACCTTCCGTCGTCTAAAGCTTGTGGCAGTTGAAATTTGATTTCATCTGGTTCCATTTCTAATTCTTGAGTCCATTCTCTGGCTGAAATTTGAGAGGATTCAAACCAATTTTGTATTTTTTTATATCAACTTTGTTTCATTTTATTTTTATTCATCCAGTGCGATTTCAAATTGCATGTCTTTGGATTACATTAATTTGATAATATTAATTTGAGCCAATAAATCTTTGCAAAATGGCTGAAGTAAGTTTAGTAACAGAAAATGGAAAAATAAAATAGAAAAAAAAAAAACGTTTCACCAATCCAGTTGCTTTTGTCCTTGCTTTTAGATCGTTGAAATTTCAGCCACTTCCATCAATGCATGGTGCACTACTGCTGTTTGAAATCAACAGCTTTAAACCTATCCATTTTGCATTCCCAGACTGTAATTGGAAATATTTTTTTTACATGGATTTTCAAGATCCGCCTTCACTGTGTGAAGCACCAAATAAAATACAAATTTGATGCAAGTCACCAAAGCCCACAAAGCGTCGTAGCAACGATTGCACGATTGAAAGGATTCTTTGTACAATATTGTTCAGTGCTGAGTATCTTAGCACAAGTTTTTGAGATTCCTTGTAAATTGTTTTTAATTCCTTCAAGCGATTTGCTAGCTCAGTCCAAAAGTTAATAACACGAGAGTACTTCAGGAACGATTTAGCTAAACCAAAACTTGAGATTTGATTCAAATATCGCACATTTTTCTGAAATTTTTCGAGTCCTGAGCGAATCAGTAATCGGAGGCCCTAGCAATCAAAATATATAAAATAAATATTAGCTACCTTATAAACGAATGATTGTTGTAATACTCATTTGGGTTCAAGATACAGTCCACCAATTCCCTAGAGACTATTAGTCATCTTTCTCCATTTCTGTCTTTTCCTTGAATAGAATCTCTTTAAAAGTCAACCCCATCACTCTCTTGTTCTTTTCGCTGGTACTGTTCCCTGAAGAAAGATCTTTGTCAGCTCTTGATATGGCCATACAGTTTTAGTTTGCTTTCTTTTCTTTTTTTTTTTTTTGATACAGTAAGCTTACGTATATAGCTCCTACTTCATGATCAAAGATGAGCACATTTCTCATTACCTGTGGACTCGAGGATGGCTGTAAAGTCCAATCCTCGCTTTAAAAAACCGGCCGATTACGAGGCATGTGTAGATTTGGTCAGTTGCAGATAAATCTGCTTCTTCTTTCAGCTTTTTGTTGGTTCGGCGCTCTTTCGCCCTGGCCACTCCTCTTGCTTCAAATCTCGAGACTCTGAGACTCGCAGCTTCACGCCATGAGAAGCGATCGAGAGCTAGTGCTTCCCAGCCGTGAATGTCGATATCGCATTCCTTGAAGGAGCTCTTGAGAGTGTCCCACAGTGTAAGCTTATGTACAACATTGTTAACTCCTATTTTTTAAAATACAAAATTAAAAAAAAAAATAACAGAAATCAAACATTGACTCACCTCGAAGTGTCAAACGCACACACTCCTTCTTCCCGACTCTTTCTATAAATCTCAACCTAAAAAGAACTCTCCAGTTTTAACATGACTTGTATGCCTACCTGGTCGAGTGGCATGCGCTCTGTACTGTCATCTTGATGGTCCCTGGTTTGAACCTTGCCCGACACATTCCCCCGTCACATTGCCGGAGCTTTGCCTTACGATGGAATAATGTTCAAGTCTGAAGTAACATCCGAAGCATGTGAAGCAAACAACTGCAAGTCATGACAAATACTTTTTCTCTTATTTCACTTGGCCTCATCTTCGTTTACAATACATGTCATCAATACATGTCATCAATACTTACTTACTTAGACTTTGGTCCTCCCGCGCCGTTCGGCGCATTGGGCGGCAAGCTGTCTCCACAAAGATCTGTTACTGGCAATGTCTGAAGCCTCCTCCCACCTGGTGTAAAGGCTTGCCATGTATGGGGTATTGGACTTCCAGTTGGCTTTGATCCAACAACGTCATCAGGGTTTTGCCGCCCTCGCCGCATGTATAGTTTTCTTTATGTGTCAAGTTTGCCGTTTCTGTCGCAATAGTGGTTTTACAGGGTGGGGTCGTTAGCCCCACGCCAAACCCTCCTCCTTTCTCATCAATATATGTCATCAATAACTCTTATTAATACCAACAAAAAACAAAAATGTATGTCTAACCCTAATAAAATATACTATCGCTAAACATCTTTTGTAAACAATGCAATCCATTATATATATATTTACCAAGACCCTTACTTATTCTTCCACTTGGGATGGATAAAAAATATGAAAATTGAACTTACTTATTACTTACGTTGTGTCTTGAACAGCTAAGCAACTTTCAATATCATTATTAGCATTATTACCAATTTATCCCTAAACATAACATGAATTTATCAAAGACATTTTTCAAAATTTCAGTGTAGGCTTAGACAGGCTTAGTTGAAAAAAAAAAAAGTTTTTAAAGAAGGATAGTCCTAAGATGAAAGGTCAAAGAAATTGGAACATGAGACAAAATGGTTTGAGAATCATTGTCAACACTGAACCAACAAGTTGTGAACCAAGTAAAATACATAAATACATAGCGCTAAGACATGAGACTCATTCTTACTAAATATAACACGCAGTGTAGACACACAACTGCTGGTTTGTCTTTTACTTTTATTGTATTTAGATAAAACCATAAATGTTCACGCTATTTTGAAGGTACATCTCTTTACCCGGCTTTTTCTCCCTTACTGATGTTTCCATTAAAAAAAACACTCATTCACCACTCAACGTACACACCACTCAACATACACACCACTCAACGTACACACCACTCTACATACGCACCACCAATTAGAGCACGAAAATGTGCAAGCTTTCTATTTAACCTTTGTATTTAATGTTTGTTATTTCCCCAAAACGGCCTCATTACAATCTAAATGTACATAAGAAGATTTAAGTCAACAGACGTGAATTATCTCAACGGAAACTAAAAGGAAATGGCTTTATTTCAAGGGATTTGCGTGAATATACAGTTCTGTGATTAATAGCTCATTCTATAAAACAAAATCGCAAAATGGTATTGCATTATTTCTAAATTTAGAGAACTAAAGAGCATTACTTTTTTTACGACAGAAAAGAGCGACTTTCCTAGATTCGGGGCGACTTTCCATACAGCTTGAAAAAGAGCTACATACATAAATATAAATCTATCGGATAAGAATTTGTTTTTGTGTGTGTCCGTTTTCCAGTCTAGGTACAATAGCGCTCACTTATTTCACTTGAACAAAATATAGTTCAGACATACGTCCTATTGTGATTCATTCTGTACTGAATACATTATAATTTAATTTCCAAACATCATAAGATTTATTTATCGTTTGAACACTGATTAGTAGCTATGGGTTGGTATAAGCATGGATACGTTTTCTTGGTTTATAAATGAGAAAAATTAAAATGTTCCTTGGACTTTAAACAGAAAATCATTCATCATTATCACCATCGTATTTATCATCATCATTTTCATCACCATCATAATAATCATCACCAGCGTCGTCATAATCACCAATGTTATCATCACCGCATCAATATTATTATCTCTATCTACGCCAATGTCGTCACCACCACCATCATCATCATTATCGTTTCTACAGGATTAAACACACAATCACAAAAACATTAAGTTGACAACAATAGAAGCTAAGAAACTAAATCTAGGGTGTCTGGTCTTGCGGTATGCGCGCTGGCCATTGACACTATCTCCAGCTGGATTAACCTGCCAAGTGTGCAGCCGAACATTCCGGGCTCACATAGGTCTCACCAGCCACACTAGTAGGCACAAAACCCCAGTGAAAAGCCCTCAGGTCCCTGGATGACAAAAGTGGTCATCATCGAACCACGATGGACGGACTATAATGCGCGCTGGACTGTCGTTCGGACTTCTCGATGATGCCGAGTTCATACCCTTCCTGCTGCCATCCTCCGTCGTCCTGCGGGAGGTTTGAACTATGATGTAGATTACGTTCAAATATGAAGGAACATCGGAAACATTTTAAGCATTTTACATAAAAAAAAACGGTAAAATATTGAAATAATGTTAAAATGATGTTCAGGGCCGGTCCTAACAATTGCGGGGCCCTATGCGAAACTAATTGCTCGGGGCCTAGTCTGGGTTGGGAATAAGGATAATAAGTGAAAATTAAGATTTTGTATTAGAAAATAAATTCGACTTTGCATTGTATTCATTCTTTAGAATTAGCGCGGGGCATATGAAAGCGCGGGGCCCACTGCGACCGCATAGGTTGCAGTAGCCTAAGACCGGCCCTGATGATGTTAAAACTCCTGCGCTGACAGCCTTGTTTTGTTTATCAGCTCTAGTTATTGAACCACAACTACTGTGTTCAAGGGGGGTAGGATTGTAGGCTATTTATACTGAGAACCTCTAGCCACCAGAAATGATTTAATTATGAGCTGAACAAAAGAACAAATAAAAAAAGGCACACACCGCATTGTAGCTAGTAGCAGGATGTCATTGGACGGTGTATAGCTGACAATGTCATCCCAGTAAATTATGTCCCAAACCCACACACATACATTGATTGGGAAAATTTCCTGTGAGGCGGGAAGGGAGCTTTGTAGTCTTTCAGACATGACTTACTAAAAACAACACTAGGCATTAACGCCATTTGTTGACTTGGTTACGTGGTTTGTCTAATTGACGAAATGAGAAACAACTAACATTTACTTCAAAAATATGAAGCGCAAGGCTAAATGACAGACCGGGGGGATTCTTATTGAATAAAGAAAACAAAAGAAACATGATTTCACAAGAACAGCAAGTTTCTCAGTAAATAAAAAATTAGTAAGGAATGCAGTATTTCCCGTGGTTGCGCAGCCCCAGCTGTGACCTACATATTTTGCCACATCTAGGCCAAGCATAACCATTGTCCGCAGGTGGTCGATTTAGATTTTCTTTTCGCCGTCTGCGTTTGTCCTCGGCAGCAGATTTTCTTTTAGTCTCACATGTTTATCCCGCGGCCTTCGTGAGTGACCTCCAGCTGTCTCGTTCGGAGGCCGCATATAACCAGGTGCTCTCTTCTATGTCAGCCAAGGAAAGTTGACGCCTAAGCTGGTCTTTGAAGCGTTTTCGTGGGGCGCCTCTGTTACGTCGACCACCTTTTAGATCACCCAAAAAGACTGCCTTTGGCATACGTTCGTCTCCCATACGGGATACGTGCCCTACCCAGTGCAACTGTCGGACCATAAGAAGTCCCTCTATACTGTCCATACCGGCGTTGGCAAGGACATCGCTGTTTGTAGTGTGGTCCTGCCACCGTATGTCCATGATGGAGAGCAAGCATCTTTGGTGAAAGCACTCAAGAAGTCTTAGTTGTTTTCTGTAAAGTGTCCATGTCTCAGAGCCATAATGAATATATTAATTGCAATATTAAATGTCAGAAAGTAACAATTTTTGGAAGTTACACTGCTTTCTTCCAAGCCTATAATAGCCCAATAGTTTTACGCGAAAGAAGCAATGTAAAACGTTAAGACGTGAGCTGTGGTTTTCTATAGGCCTACTGTTGGGGGGACATTCTATTCTAATCGCCATGTATAAATACATTGAGAACTGACAGAACGAAAAAGCAACTCTTCGGATTGATAGTCTTTACCCGATCGTTCATTTTCGTAATTACAACAATATTCCCAAAATGACTTCAGGTAGGGCCTATATATCCTTCCTTAACAAATAATTCATCCGAGCGAGGCTCGGTTACCTGATGTTACTCATGAAGAAAATAACTTTGATTATTTTACAGATACAAGCTACAGTTGCATTTCGTCACAGTGTATACAGAGAGCCATCTATTCATTGCTTAATCATGACTTACGAACATGTCTCCACAACTTTAGATTGGTTGAAGCTAGTCACGTGGTTATCTTTGACTATGTGCACAGTGTCCGTACACGCGGAGAAACCAAGTCAATATTTGAACGTAAGTAAAGTGTTGAGTAATCTATGTCAGTAAGGAGGTCAAGTGGGCGGTTTGACTGACCTTTTTGTACGCATAGGACGGTGGAAAATCGTTGAAGAGTATTTTGTCAAACTATAGCTTATGTGTTTCTCTTAACATTGTTATAATGGAGACGCAGTTCTGACTGTTTGGCCTATTGGGGGCGTCACCCTTAGGTAAGATCCACAAACCAAAAATATACAATTAAATGAAACAATATCCGAATAGTAGACCACACTATATTTTAACTTCAAAAGATAAGGCATGCTTTTGGATCAACTAATGAATATTACTTAAGTGCTTTTGTATTGAAGCATTTAAATGAGTGTTAGGGCCTCGTCAAAAATCCTGCCCAGGCAGTGCCTCAGTTACTTAAATCTGGACCTGGATTATATTAGGACTATGAGATTCCTTGTTGTGCAGTCAAGCGCAACACTTATCTACGCCCAAGAAAAGCTTTGGCAGATCCAGAGAAGGGAAAAAAGTCCCTGGTTTGAATCTATTCTCTCCCCCCCCTCCCGGGAAAAAATGAGCCATTTTAAGTGCTAGCTATAGATCAACAAATTAGCATTGTATTGTGGCCGCAATTAGAGCGTATATTTTATTTTTTAATCCAACATTTTAATTATGACAACATCGTCTTTGATGTTGTCAATTGTAGTAAAACTGAATTTCCATTTGATTGGATCAATAAAATTATCTTATCTTATCTTATTTAAGTCGTTATTTTACAAAATATCTTTAACATTTGATATATTTCAGTAATTTGAAATACATTTCATTCTATTCTTCAATCAAACTCTGTTGATCTATTGTACAGCAGTTCCCTCTGACAAGTACCGAAAACGTTCACAGTCTTGCAGACGATCAAAGCCCGCCAAGGCTACAACATCTCAAAACCTCCATGCTAGACCTTTTCTCCCCGAGCCCAGATCTGGAAAGCAACAGAGCCCTAGACAGCGCCCCAACCACAGACGGTGGGTTTGAAAAACAAAAAAGAGTCTTCTGCAACAGTTTCACTGGATGCGGAGGCAAGTTCAGGGGGCGTCGGCGAAGACTGAAAAAAACCTTCGGCAAGCGATTTCTAAGCGAGCAATTATCCAAGAGGCCGTTCTGCAACATGCATGGTTGTTCCAACAGCGGGAAGAGGTCTGGGGAAGTCTCGTATGGGGACGACGCCCTGATCGGGCAGCTGAAATTTTCAGACGACGAGCTTTCGAGTCTGAAGCTGAATAGACAGTTATGTAATAGCCTGGGCGGCTGTCAAAACGTTGCACCTAGAGTGGGCCTCTTGGAGAGACTAAAACAGTTGGACAGTGACCAGACGGACTCACTCGGCAAACGTTTCTATTCGGGAGGATTCGATGAAGATGCAGATGCTTTGGCAGAAAATATGGGCAGGTGAGGAACTTAAAATTGTTAGTAGCCCCCTTAACGGGAACCCACTTTGGTGTCTGCTCTGTGTATGTCATTCTTATATCTAAAAAAAAAACGGGTTATTAAAAATAGGATTTCACCACCATTATGAAGCTTATAGTAGCGACAAAGGCTAAGACTAAACAGAAAGAAAACTTAAAATATTTTTTTTTTTTACAATTAATTTGTGCATAATGTATGCACATACATAAAAACTATTTTTAAAACAAGTTGAAAATTCGCGTGCAGCACAACTTACCCAATGGCATTGTTGCCTGACCATTTCAATTATAAAAATTCCTTAAAAAAAGACCATTTCACCAGAAACGTCCCCCATGTGGCGGACAACTATAAAACAATTTCAGATTTACGTTTTTTCAGAAATCCGAGGTTTTCGTTCTTTGTGACGAACATTAAAGCCAATCTGGTTCTGACAACTCGCAAATGCTCCTATACTTGCGACGATGAATTCATAATCCATGAAGTGGGCAGGGTATATACTAATGAACATGATGATCATAGACAATATACGATTTCTTGATAACCTTGACCTCTCGGCCGCGTTGTACAGTCTGGACGCGGAACGGTGAACATGGGTTGTGTGTTGTAATTGAGATAGTGAGATAACTTTACTTTTAAATATCGTACTAGGCCTATGATCTGAACCAAGTTGGACATGTCTTGCTATGAGACAATGAAATATGCCTTTTTTTTTTCCAGTGTGGTTTTGGCAATTTTAACTTATGGACTTAATGAAAATGAAAAAAAATCTATATCAAACTCTAAAAAAAATTCACCAAGCAGAGGAAAGAAATATTTCGGATTTATTTAACGAGTAATGGACTGTTACCCCTCCCTCCCTCCCCCCGTACTGTTCATAACCCTAACCCTTTGCATTTAACCCTTTTTTTTTAGCTGGAACCACATGTGAAATCTTACCAGATGTAACGTGAAGTCGCATTAAAATCGTCATATCCCACAACCATCGATCGATCGGTTGAGGCAACTTTCAAGCACCTTTGATTTCTCCGTCATGCTAGCCCTCCCCCCCCCCTTCCGCCCAAGGTTTTAGTACATTTCTTCGGCTCAACCAGCCACAATTCACTGCGAAACAGAACATCTTCATATTTTGATATTTCTGTCAGAAAAACTTTGAAAGTTCTGTGATTCAATCCAATTTACAATTTTAAAAAAGTCAAGCTCCCCTTTCAGACCTAGCGATCTATAGGGCAGATGATGTTAAGGTCATCTGTTTCTTTGGCCAACGCCTTTACTTCTCCCATTTAAATTCAGGTACCCATTAGACTTAGGTGGACTCAGGGGCGCCCTAAAAATCACGAAATTCAAGATCCCACCTTCAATGAGATTCGAAACCAGGACCTCAGGTTTGGAAGTCAAGCGCTTAACCACTCAGCCACCGCGCACCTCCCCCCATGCACAGTGATTATCACGTGGTCCAGATTTAACATCTCACCAAAGAGATTTTCTTGATGAAAAATGAAAAGGAGTTACAGAGGCTGGGTACCGTTTGACTTCAACCATGCTTCCTGCGCTATCAAAATTGCACTCTATCAAGAAGAAATAAAGAAATTAATACTGAATAGAATAATTGAGAAATTGACAAGCTTTCATCCGAATCACAAGAAAGAGACGCCTATTATAAGCTATCCTGATAAGTTCAACGTCTAATCTTTCGCCTCAGAACCGGACACAACAGATTGAGACAACATATGTTCTGGAAGCTCAAAATTGGAACAAGGAAATCTGCACAATGTGGAGTGTCACCAGAGAATGCTGACCATGTCCTTCAAAACTGCATTCTTTACCAAGAGGCCCGAACAAGACATTGGCCCCAAAACACCCCTATAGAAAAAAATTATATGGAGAGCTCTCTGATTTTGAAATCACTGCAAAGTTCATCTCATATATTGGTCTAGTCAGCTAAACGCTCCAACATAATAATAGGAACAATGAAGTAAACAGTCACTCCCATTAATTTTTCCCACGAAAGAAAAAGGTTCTATACGATGGTTGAAACGTCTGTAACCTTGTCTTCGCAAGTGGTGCTCACATTGCCCTCTAAGCCACTAAATCTTCCAGGATTTCAAAATGTCTGTCTGTACAGCAAGTAAATACCAACAGTTAAGAGTTGAGAAGTATCACATATGCCAGTAATCTCTTTAGTGGCAGAAGAAAACATTTCGAAATCTGCTGCTATAAAAGCTGAACCGAATCGAAGATAATCACACTGGACTCTACAAGAATTACATACAAAATACATGTATTCTGTTTACATAGAAATCAACATTCTAGTAAATTTTCAAACAAAAAGGCATTGAATAATATGTGATTGCGAACAACTGTTAGAAAACAAATTCATTTGCACTGTGACAAAAGATTCTTTTAGATTACTTTATTTGTCTTGATTACTTTTGTGTTTATGTCTCTTTCGACATACGACTCTCTCTTCTCTCTCTCTGACTGTCTGGTAAAATGTTTTTACACGCTATTTCTCCCACACCCAATCTCGGATCAAGCTGAAATTTTGCGCTATTATTTCTTTTACCTGAAAACACAAGAATCAATTTTAAAAAATTAACCAATTGGTTGTTAATTAACTATTGGTAATAAAATATTTTGTTTGGTATCTCGAACAAGGGAAAGAAATTTTACTTGACAGATAAGGTTATATAAGTTGAATTAGTCCGCTTTACTTATATAGCCTATGTGTTATGAAAAGAACAAAGATGCCTGTGTGTAGTCGCTGAATGAACTCTTTATATTATGTCTTTGTATTTATGTGTATGATTCTATTGTGTTGTCTTTACACGAGAAAAGAGTCCTTGTAATCACAACAAGTTTCCATAAGGATCAATAAAGCAGTCTTAGTGTTAGAAATATAAAATCTTATCTCTACATATAGGTTAGGAGATGTCTCTGATATAATTTTCACTAAGTATTCTCCGAGACCAATAGCCATAGAAGGTCTGAACACTGGCCTGCAACGTCACAACGTGTGGGCCGTGGAGACCAATAGCTCGTTGCCACGTCACAGATCCGTTTTGGGACCTCCAACAAAGTGGGGTCCTGCTTATGTTGACTAGAGGTAAATTCAGCACTGGTTGTTTTAGTTACTTAACCTTGGTTAGGCCAATAATAGAATATGCATCCTCCGTTTGGGACCCCTCAACTCAAGAAAACATTAAGAAACTGGAACAGACACAAAATAGAGCAGTCAGATTCATAACAAACGAATATTCACATTTGACTAGAGTAACACCTTTAGTAAAATCACTAAATTTAGAAAGCCTTCAGGACAGAAGACAAAACACACACAAGGGAGGTAAGTGGTTCTGAAATATTAAACGTCTTCCAAACACCTAAGCATGTTTATAAAAATACGGAGTCGGGAAAAACTGGAATGCAGACGAACTAAGCAGTGATCACCTGACGCGTGACGAATGATTGCTACAATATTTGCTAATAAGTGTTAGAGCAGGTCTACGAGTATAACTATAACAAATTATCTTCAACAAGCCGTGACTGAAGATCATGCTCTGCCAACTAGAATCAATGAATCAAGACTTTTACGTCTAGCGACGAAAATCTAATAGTCAAATAAACTAAAAAAAAATGTGTAGAAGAAATCAGCTGCACGAATGTACCTCAACCTTGACCTTTACTCATCATCTTGTAACATCATTAACATACCCAATACGTTTGCAGATTTTACTCACGCACGCGTAACAAAATATTCCATTAGGTAGACCTATAGAGATATAACCCACGCTTTCTTTTCCATAACGAGTCGGCAAACAAAACATTTGTAAATAACAGATGTATAAAAAGAAACTTCCACAACTTCGTTTCCGGAACAAAATTCAGTGAATAAACATTACATTCATTCACTATTTAGAGAAAAGGGGGGGGGGGGGAATGGGGGATGCAAATCCATGTGGGGGAAGCAGGCATCAATGCGTTTAAATTGACTAGTAGTAATTGTATATACAGTGGAGTCCCGATAATCTGAGCCTCGGTAATCGAAAACTCCGGTAAATCCGAAACCGAAATTACGACATTTTGATATAGTTCTGTATCACGTACCTTAAGTAGGTCATCTAGAATAATGTTTTGATGAATGACATATGCTTGGAAATTCGTGGAAAAAAAAGTTATGTTATTCAGGGATGTGCAATAAATTACGCAGCAATACGATACTGGCACTTGCATTTTAAAATGTGATATAGTGATACAGAAAACTACATTGACTACTGTATAAGAAACATTTCTCTCTCTTGTCACGCATTTTATTCACAGGCTTTGCTAGTTTTAGGTAGAATGACATAAAACAAACTGTGCTTATCACTGTATCCTGTACCAGTTTATGTAATTACATATTGTATTTCATAATTATGTTTATTTTAGTAATTTTGCTTAATCCGAATTATTCTTTAATCCGAAACGGGACGTTCCCAGTCATTCCGGACTCTTATCGGCAATCTAAGTGATGTCACATTTTGTGTTTCACCAATGTAAAGCAAACAGTCACAGCGCTTCCCAGACACTCTAGTTGGCTAAGGGAGGAGGACTATGTCTGTCTGTCTGTCTGTCTCGGTGGATTCTTTGACAAGTTTTTTTTTTCCCACTTTCTATTATTGGATCAAGTTGCTATTTCACTTCACTACTCATTGTGGATAACAACACACTAAAAACAACCAATTAGTTAATCAATCAGTGGTAATTAATTAATTGTGTTTTCTATAAACAGGGAGATAAACCTTGCAATATTGAGAAATGTGGTAGCAATTGGAAGGTGTTTTCTATTCACTCAATAGAAGTTGTATTTTTTTTTAAAGTATTTTTGTATTTTGCTTTTTGTTTTTGGTATAGGCGCGTCATTAGTAAAAGATTGAGAAACACTGCCATATTTTATTAGGTTTAACCTTGTTGCCACCATGTTTATTTGATAATCAGAATATACCAAACAATATACATCTCATTTGAAATAGTAACTTTTTCCTCTGTATGCCCAATCTTAAGTATTTTTCGCTAGTGGAGTCTGCAGTGAATTACAAATACAAAAGTACTGCTAGTAGAGTCTGCAGTGAATTACAAATACAAAAGTACTGCTAGTAGAGTCTGCAGTGAATTATAAATACAAAAGTACTGCTAGTAGAGTCTGCAGTGAATTATAATGTCCTCTATCCAAATATCAGTCAATTATTCTTATTTATTTTTATTCTCCAGGTGAGCGGCCCTCGTCCAACGGCTAGAGAGTTTGGGAGTTATGTATGACCGGAACAGCCATTAGAGCAGACAGACTTCAAACAGATTTTTTTTTACAAAGTTGACAAAATCAAATCCTAAATACAAACTTTGGCCATTTATTCTTTCTTTTTTTTTTATTAACTGCCCCCTCCCAACAGCTTCTGTAGTATATATTGAATTATTAACATTAAACCAATGTTAAATAAACATTTTAATCTTTAGTATATTTTTTTCTCCTTATTATGTTTAGTCATTATGTTCACAATGAAATACAAAAGAGCGTCTGTTTTTTTTTAGACTCCTACAGTTCTCTCACACTTGTTTAATCATCAGGTGGAAGATGATATAAAAAGCAAAAGTAATTTGCTATTAAGATTTTAATTGCACTGAAACATTACAGAAAGACACAAAGATAAAGGCACATTCCTCGCCCCATATGCTAGGACAAATTTGTACAAATACTCCTTCTTCCCTAGTGCTATTAGAGCATGGAATGGGTTGCCTGAGCTAGCCAGGAAAACCGGTGACTTGGCAGAATTTAAGTAATTGGTTAATATGCATGACTAAATGCATGACGCGTAGGACGTAATCATCTTCTTTTTTGAAGTATCGTCTGTATTATATAAGATAAGAAGATAAGATTTGAAGTGAACAAATGTTACCATTAGGCCAACATCTTTTTGATTGGAGTCTTTCCTATGTGATTCATTTTAAGCTGCAATTTAACGACCAACCTCCTTTACTTTTTCCCCAACTAGTGTCAGGCAACCTTTAGAGCATGGTGGACTCAAAGGTGTTCTAAAGATCCCGAAATTAAAAATCTCAGTACTCACCAGGATTCAAACCCGCGACCCCTCGGTTCGATAGCCAAACGCTTTACCACTCAGCCTCAGCGCATTCAATGTTTGAGTGTGGTGCCAAATATTAATGCTCCGAGCGGCAGTGGTTGCTAATTTGGTATTTAAAATCATCCCGGTGTTGATCCAACGTTTGATTAAAATCTGACATATTGAAAATGTTAAGGCGACTGGACGGTGCGTGCGCATCACAACACCTGTAGTTCCCTGGAAAATTCATTTCCTAAATCTAGATCCTGGAAAATGAACGCATCTAGTCTTCACATTTATCTTCCAAACAGTGGCGTAGCTAGGAATTATCCATCTTTTTTTTTTGGGGGGGGGGGGGGCTTGACCTCTTTGGGGGCCCCTGCATTTTGACATTCGATATCATGACATGAGATAATGGCGAAATATTTAATGTAAAAAAAATATTTTCGAACACTCCTTTGGGAGCCCCCCTCAAGTGGGATTTTCAAATTCTCTCACCCCTCCTCATCTTTGCTACGCCACTGCTTCCAATTTACCTTTCCACATGCCTGAGCTAAAGTCACCAGCAATGGAGCCACTTACCTTCTTAAGTTCAATAATATTGATTGTTGTCCCAGATGACCCCAGAATAGTAGGCCTAGTTTTTCTTTAACAAAGGCGTTAACTTACTCTCTCTGTTTTACCAAAAAGCCTTTTCATCTACTGTTCATTCAGTGTATTGTCCAAAGGTACATGTAACCTCGCTTTATCTAGATAACTGAACTGAACTACTAAACCTAAGGACATATTTAATATTCATTGATTAAAAAACAAACAAAAACAAAACAAAAAGCCAGGGTGTGTAACAGCAGGTCTCCCAGTTCTGCCAGTATATCAAGTTACTGATACAGTAACAATGCGGTACACAAAACAGGCAGAGCACACTCTTTGAAGTGACAGTCACATTTGATATTTAGGTAAGTGCAATGGAGCATAATTTAAAGCCAGTTTGTATGAAGTGGTTAGACAAAAAGTGTTTTGAGAAGATATCTGGTCAATGCAAATAAAAAATTGTTTATTGCTACAAAAGGCTACAAATAGCTTTTAAGAAGATTTAGGAAACACGTTGGCTGAATGGTAAAGCTCTTGGCTTCAAAACCAAGGGGTCCCGGGTTCAAATCCTGGGATTTTTTATTTCAGGACTTATGAATCCAACCAGATCTAATCAGTACCTGATATTATATATATTAAAGGTGTTTGATTGTTGTGCTGGATACATGACACCCTCATTAACTTTGGGCCACAGAAACAAATGAACTTAATATCATCATGGGAACTTTACTTTTTTTATATAAGAAATTAAAGATAATACAAAGTAAGAGATTTTAAATAAAATCATTTTTTTTTTAAATTCAAAATGTTGAACACTCTTTCTGTATTATAAAATATATATTCTTTAGTGTGAACTACAAATACAATTTCAATGCACACAACGAAGACTAATCGTAAGTGAATACACTTGTGTCAATTTTTTAATATTTTTTTTTTTACAATGGGCAGGAGGCTATTCTCTAGCCTGCCCTAGGTACATTGACGATGAATACTAAATATGCCTGTCTTTTGTTTAGTAAATTACAAGAACTTTTAAAACATTTAGTTTGACTAAAGTGTACTTGTAATTCTTTAAAATGAAGATGATTAAAGAATATTTAGAAATAAAATAAATTATTACTATATAAATAGTGACACTAACCTCTGCAGATTAAACAATTGAAAATGAATTTTAGAAGCCATATTTCATTAGCTAAATATCTATAGCTATGTTTATTTTAATAGCAAATGTATTAGTTTGAATTAGGTCACTTTTATAGCTACTAAATTCTAGAAAAAATAGAAATAGCTTCATTCTATGTGATTTGAGATTAACTGAAACTTTAGTATTTTAAATTGTGATTTAAAAAATAAATGTGTAAAATCTTTTTATTTTTAATTTGGTAAATTGTCTCCCCTTTTGTGTCAGTCATAAATTTATCTCAATGGCAAAGATAGTATCATTGAAGCAACTCGAGACCTTGCTATACACAAAGAACCTTGTCACTTTGATGTTGTGGAGAGACAGAAATCAGATTTTGAAAAGATTTTAGACATGTATTATACAGCATTATGTTTGAGTGGATTACAATACTGAAACAATGAACTGAATACACATACTAAGTAAAACATATCAAACATAAACAAATGTAAACCTCCATAGAAAATAAATATTGCAAAACATACATCAAACAATTGTATAAACCATGATGAACTAACTCAAGGGAGAGCACTACACTCAGAGTAAATTAGTTTTCCAGTTCAGTCCTTGAGATTTGAATGTTTCATCTTGGGACAAAATATCTGAAATTAGATAAATACAAAGACTTTCTAAGTAACAAAGTAACATGATTGTTGAGACATAGAATTTTAGATCAAGAAACAAAAGTTATGTTTTTGTGATTGATGAAATATCTCACATTTACTCACCTCATCTACAACATATATATTTTCCATAATGATAATCATGCTAACCCAGGGGTGGGCAGACAGGCATTAATAGAGGGTCACCTAAGCGCGTGGATTGCAGTTTGCTCACCCCTATATTAATCTAAACTAGAATTTTTTGAAGAATGTTTACATTTTCTTAAAGAAATGATCAGTTTCTGTTGCACAGATGAAAGTTGACAAACAAAATAGAATCAGAAAATAGAAAAATTTCCTTGTCAAAATATGCACTTTATGATAAAAATGTTAAATTTCAGCCAAACATTGATAAGGCAGGAGAGCAATAGACAATTACTCTTCAACAATGAACTAAAAACTGTAAAATATTTGTTAAACTAAGTAAAATGATTGATGTTTGATTATTATTACTATTATTATGTCTAAACTCAGAAATTAACTGAGAAAAGAACTAAGAGAGGTAACTGTGCTTATTACAAATGTTATCCTGACTTTACAGATATGTTCCTAAAGAACCACAACAGAATGCTAATAATGATTTTTGTATTTAGAGAATTGCAATTATATATATATATATATATATATATATATATATATATATATATATATATATATTATTCTAATTTCAAAAAATTAAAAAGAACAGTATTTGACAGCAAAGTAAATTAATTTACTGCCTGGTCGTGCAGTTTGCGCGCTGGACTGTTGTTCAGATTTATCGATGGTCCAGGGTTCAAACCCTGCCCGCTCCTATCCCCCGTCGTCCTGCGGGAGGTTTGAACTAGGAAGTAATTATCTTCAACTCTGAAGAAACATCCGAAACATGTAAAACATTTTACAAACATTTTACAATTTAAAAAGAATAACATTAGGGAACATACACTACACTAAATCAGTAGAATAGATTATTTATATGAGTTGGAGCTCCCCGTTAAAATGGAAGACTATTCACTATTAGAGCCTACATTACTTTACCAGCTGACCCATTGAAGCTAAACAAGAGTGCAAATTTAATGTGATCTTCTCAGGTACCATTGCAGCTTGCACCAGATTCTTTATTACATCCCTCCTTGATATAAAATGGTAGGATCAAGGAAAGTTAGTAAGTAAGTAAGTAAGAAAGTTAATATTGTTCTAAATTATCTGATGCAAGCTAAATAGAAGAAAATTTGGTATTTTAGTTTAATAATTAAAATTATGTACTTATTAATAAGAATTTAATTTTTTTATTTAACTTATTCTTAATGTACTTCTTAACTCTTTCTCTCCTATCTGACGACACCAATGTTGCATTAAACACATTAAAATAAATTAATTTTGGTTTTAATGATTTTAATTTGTGTTATATAAAAAAGCATGCATTCTTCAATAACTATATACCTAATATAACATTTCCTAATTACATACAAAAAAGTTATTGAAGTTTAATCATATCAGGGTAGTGAAACACAAATGAGCAAAATGAATGAATTGCTAATTTAAGTCATTGGTTAATATGCATGACTAAATGCATGACGCATAGGACCTTATCATCTTCTTTTTTGAAGTAACGTCTGTATTATATAAGATAAGAAGATAAGATAAGAATGATTCCATCAGAACGTGGAAAATAATTACACAGAGAAAGAGTTAAAGGTCTTTTTTTTTAAAGCAGTTTAAACCCTTTTGATAACCTTGAAATGAAGTCATGAAATCATGTGTTTTAATTTAGAAATGCTTAAAATTTTAAAGGATTTGTGCGGAAAATTTATTGCAATATAGTAACTTTATGGTTTACTATTAGTTTTGGAATAAACTAGATGGATTATATAAAAGAAAAATTATATAAAATTGTAAATGTGTTTTTGAACTATATGTAAAACACAGATAAAAAAAATGAGCACTAAAAACCTGGCAATGTTTCCTTATTAGATATTGATGGCTCAATTCTGTTTCTACTTTTGGTCATAGACGTCCAACGTTCACTGACAGTGATACCTCCACCAGAAGATGATCTAGAATCCTGATATTAGAGTAACAAAGAAATCCTCAGTTACTTACTAAAGAGATGAGACCTAGAAGTCTATAAGACAGAAGATGTTTGTTTTCAAACAATAAAATGCTGCCATAGCATTGCTAAATGAACATCAATCATTAAAATTCATTAATTCAATGTTGTCATGTATTTGCAACAAAAGTTGAGTTATTCATTTTTAGCGTTTGATATATAAAGTCTTGCAACAAAATGAGTACAAAAACACTAAAATATCACAGCTTGTAAAATTATCTTTTATAATCATTCATATTATTGTATAATAAAAAATGAGGAGATGTATAGTGAGTAAATACGATTGCTTTAAAAAAAAATTGCAAATTTTATCATGAAAATTTAATAATTGATAGAAATCACTTTAAAGGATCGTTTCTGTGGTCAATGATATAAAATTAGAGACAAACATATATGCAGGTATTTAAAATAAAATAGCATAAAAAAAGATTTGCTGAAATGGCCCAATCTAGAAAGTATAATATAAGTAAACTGGCTTTCATTACCTAAAAAGAAGGAAAGCAGGGGAGAGAAGAAAAAAACTGAATCTTGACTGTAACTAAGAAGTTGTGAGGACTACTGATAGAGAATTTTTTATGACTGAGGTAGAAGTTGTTATGACAGCATATAACTATTGTCATGACTGCAGATAAGAAGTTGCATGGACTGTGGACGAAAGTTGTTATGAGTTTTGGTAAGACTGTGGACAGAAGATTGTAATGAAAAAAAAACAACCTATTTTAGAACTATATAGGGTTTATATATTTTTTTATTAAGATTTTAACTTCATCAGTAACAATTGCACAGAATCAAATAATCAGGTACAAATGAATAAGAAACAGATATCTTAATGTTTCCACTTTGAAGAGTTCTTTTTCCTAGCACTCATGTCTAAATTTTTGAGAACATCAAAAACAAAAATCTGAATCAACTAGAGTTTGAGATAAATACAACCCAGAAAATTTTCTCACTGATGAAGAAGGTCGACTACTGGAAGTAGAAGATCCAAAATCTCCTTTCTGCAAAGAGCGCCTTTCTCGTAGCCTTGCCAAAGCTTGTCGGACCTGATTGTTAAGACATTATAATTCTTAAAAAAATATTATGGCTTGTCTGATCTGATTTTAAGACATTATAATACTTCAAAACATATCTTTATAAAAATAGGACAGGTGTTGTTACCAAGTCATAATAAAATAATTTTTAATATTAATTTTAATAGCTTAATCTTGCTTTTTATCTAAACGAGAATGTTTTTATCTTCTTTTAACTATTTGTTATGTACTTATAAATACACACATTTATGCAATATCTGTTTTTCTCCAGTCTAAATGTCTCTCCCATTAAGTAACAAATTAGGTACTTCACTATTTTCTGAGCACTTAACTATATACACTTATACATTTCTGAACACAAATCTAACATAAATATGGATTATTTCATCAAATAAAAAAATAGACTAAAAAGCACTTACTTCAGTATTTAATGCACAGTGGAAGAGAAAAATGAAGAAACCCTATTAAAAAACAACAACAATGTTTTAAACATTGGTCCTGTTAGAAATCTTAAAATGTTCCAAAATATAAATTAGATTGTAATGGTATTGGATAATTTTGTTGCATCATTGGGTGCACTATATCCCTTAAAATAGTTGAAAGTGTGTTTTAATTAGTAGAACATTAAAATGCTATTAAATTCAATCTCTGATGTTTCTAATGTCTGAGCTATATGAATATGTAATAATGAAATTTAGTAGGTTGCTAAAGCTGACCTGGAGTGAGTTTAAAATGGCAAAGATGTACTGAAAAGCTACAAGCTGTTCACTGACTGAGGCCAAGCCAAAGATCCAGGTCAAACCAAGAAGTGGTGCCAAAAATAAACTTGCTTTGATTCCAGCTCTATGTTGAATACATTTTTTTTCTTTTATAGTCTTGAAACAAAACTTCAATTCAACTAGTTAATTATTGGTCTAATCTCAAGTTCTTATTCCTACAGCTTTATATATATAAAAGATGATACTAGTTTTAAGTTTATGTTTTGAATGTCTATAAAATGATGTGTTAGCATTTAAAAATTACAAATAAAATACAAGACAAATTCAAAACCAAAAAAAAAATGCATGATCATTTCTACCAAATCCTATTATAATAAATTCTCTTGTATTTCTTTGAAAGAGTTTACTGCATTTGTATACCCTGTTTATATAGTAACATTTATTTACTTAATATATACATAGATATATACTTATATATAGTTAAAGAGAGATATATAGACATATTAATATTACCTGACATTCTTCATGGAGTCTTGTTTGTCAACTTTAGAAGAGGTGATCACAATACGTAGGACTAATATGAGAATGACCAAATTGACCTGGATAAAAACAACGACATATAAAAATGAGCAGCTCATTAAGGACTTTAGAACTTTGGTTTGTTGTGTTGATTATCTTGCGCAAGCCAATAAAAAGAAGACAGCAGACAAGACTGTTTTACTCCAGAGTTAACCATGAACCACTAGGTTCTGCTTCTTGAAAATTACATATAGACTTTCTTTTTAAATTGAAGTTGAACTGGAAAAGATTTGAGTTGAGATTTATGTAAAGCTATAAAAAACTATTAAAAAATGACTAGAAATTATAAAGATAATTCATATAATATTTTTTAATCTCTTGAGATTAATCAAGAATGTTATGTATTGTCAAAGTTTCCTTAGCCCTCTTCAATCATACTGCAGTAGAGAAGCAAGTTTGATCGCATATATTAGACAATAGCAGCCTCTGTCTAGGTGTTTAGTATCTTTGTGGGGGATTAAAGACTTTATTTTTTCCAGCTCAATTTTCATTTTTGGTTAATAAAAACTTTAAATTAAATCCAACAGAGGTATTTCACAACACATCATCACAAATCATCACAATACATCATCATAACACCCCAAAGACAAAGATTAAGAATCCAGTCTATGAGAAAGAGCTATATACCATGTCAACATTAGTAATGTTACATCTGTAGAAAATAACATCCATTGATACATGATATTGTTATAACCCTATTTGCGACGTGAAAGGGTTAACTGTGTGTGATCAGCTGACATATGTGACAGTAATACAGTTTAGCATGCTATATTGAAAGGCAATAGACAGTACTGGCATGAACTTTGCAAGTGAATAGCGCCCGTGTTATGGTCATCTGATCATAAGCCTGCGCAGACCAGAGAAAGTGAGTAGGAAAGCGGCAGTTCAAGACCGGAGAGCATTGAGACCGGGACTGTTAGTCAGCCATGAAGTCAGTCCTGGTGCAGTCCTCCAGTGAAACGTATGAATCCAGGAAGAGACATCAGAGTTTATGAGTTGAGTACAGTGATATACAGTGTAACGTTGTAGTAGTTGATTGTGTTGCCAATTGTGTCATATTGGCTGTTTTATTTTACCCTTATTAAAGTACCAGATTATTTGGAGCCTTGTTGTCAAGCTCTTGATGAGTTGTGTTGTGTTTAGCAGTGTTTACAGAAGGCCTGAATAGGGGAGAGATCGTAACAATATATATAGAATTTGTTTTGGGTAAGCTTGCATAATAAAGTTAATTTCTATTAATTGGATCAAATCATGATATGATTATATTAGTCTTCATAGCTGATTGGTTTGATGGTACGAACATTTTGGTATAACAAGTGTCCTTTGGTATTGGATGGCTGCCTGGTCGTGCGGTTTGCGTGCTGGACTGTCGTTTAGATTTATCGATGGTCCCGGGTTCAAACCTTGCCCGCTCCCATCCTCCATTGTCCTGCGGGAGGTTTGGACTAGGAAGTAAACTATCTTCAACTCTGAAGGAACATCCGAAATATGTAAAACAAACATTTTACATTTTATTGACTGAGGGTGGTCTGATTACTATATATACATATACATAAATACATAGCTCTACAACTTACTAAGATTATGGCAATGGCTGGACCAACAAATGCCCAAATTGTAGCCCTTTGGATAGACAGCCAACAGCTGGTGAAGATACAGATAGTATTTTATTTTTTAATAATTGAAGTTAAATAATTTAAATATATACTTTTGGGGTCATTAGTGTTTGATGTATGATTCAATTCTTATTACTTATATCCTAATATGAAATGAATTTATGGTTTAATGGTTAGACAATACATAGGCTATATGTCTCAAAGGACTAGAGCTGGGTAAAGATATGAATGAACTAAAAAGTACACACAGATTTATTTTAGTTATTAATTAACAAAACAATATAAATCCTCTCACCTTCTGTTATTACCGTATCCATCCCAGTCTACAGCAGCAGATATAGCAACCAGCACCAGAGGTACACCTGGGAAATGACAGCGTGAAGTTGTAAATGTGTGTGCTCGTGATATGTTTCTAGATCTACAAACCAAAGCTGTATTCAGTACCATCTTTAGGGATCAAGCCAGATACAACAAGGGACAATACTGTTTTTTTTTCTTTCATTGCTAGCTCAGTGACGCGAAGTAAAAATCCAGAAAACTTGTTTCAAATTGCACAAAAAATAGACATTTATCTCTCCAGAAAAATACATATTTTAGAATAATAGAAAGTCCTTTATTAAATAAATAAAAAAAATTTTTGTTTTGCAAAATCCTTATCATTTGAACAAATGTATTCATAGAAACAAAACCTGTTTTTTAACACTTAAGGATTTTTAACGCATGCAGTACATATACAATTTGTTATTTGCAAAGAATGTATATATAAACATTGTAACTCAAGTACATATAGACTCACCCCAGCCAAAGAAAATATAGTATAATATCCTGGACTTCTCAGTACCAAAGACGCGCACTACCTGACTATACAGGTGTAGTCCCTCAACTAGCATCCAGACAAAGGTGGCAGTGTACAGGTAATGGAGAGCAACAGCGACCACAGCACATACAACCTGTTGATACGACAACATATTTTGACACCCCTGTTTCCAGAAGAAGAGGCTGAATTTTTTTTTACGGAAATGTAGGAATTCATTCCTTACATCACCGTAATACATGGATACCCTTCATTATAGAGGGCCAACCCCCTTCACTTTCCCCCCAACTAATGTCAGGAAACCATCAAAAATGTTAGAGTAGCAATGACTTTGTCCAATTATTGACACAAATCTATAAGTATATCTCAATACTTTAGAAGTATATTGACACACTCTAGAAGTATATTGACACAAATCTAGATGTATATCGACACAAATCTAGAGGTATATCGACACAAATCTAGATGTATATTGAGACAAATCTAGATGTATATTGACACAAGTGTATATGTATATGGACACAAATCTAGATGTATAATGACACAAATCTAGAAGTATAGTGACACACTCTAGAAGTATATTGACACAAATTTAGAAGTATATTGACACACTCTAGAAGTATATTGACACAAATCTAGATGTATATCGACACAAATCTAGATGTATATCGACACAAATCTAGATGTATATCGACACAAATCTAAATGTATTTTGACACAAATGTAGATGTATATTGACACAAATCTAGATGTATATTGAAACAAATCTAGATGTATATCGACACAAATCTAGATGTATATTGAGACAAATCTAGATGTATATTGACACAAGTGTATATGTATATGGACACAAATCTAGATGTATGACACAAATCTAGAAGTATATTGACACAAATTTAGAAGTATATTGACACAAATCTAGATGTATATTGACATAGCCCTACAACCTTATCGTCCACAGCAGTCACCCCAGCGATGAAAGTTACTTGCGCCATCATGATAGTGATACATAAATTTCTATGCACACAAACTCTCTCAGAGTTGAGGGACCTGGAAGTGACAAGAGCAACAAATGAATTCAATTTGGATTTCCTTATGAAGTGAAATTGTTTAGGTTCTCTTCTACTGCTATGGTACTAGTTACAATATACTATTAAAAGTAAACAATCGTTTTTCTTTTTTGTTGTTGCTGAATCTGGTAACACAGTGCAATGATAATAACAAATGACTATTTAGATATGCATGTAGGCCTTACCGCCTTATACATACAACTTACCTTATGCAGGTAAAGACTGTGATGGCCATGATCTGTGTAATCAAAGTAACACTACATCCAATATAAGTAATGATACTTAGTGCTAGCGCATCTGCATCTTTCACCTGATCAAACAAAACAAGAAATCTGTATCTCGTTGAAATACTAGAAATGAATTATTCTCAATTTATTTTTGTCGTGCTATAGTCTCTCTTAGGATGAATAAGTAATACTGATGAATACACTTTGATATCATTTTATGAAGTTTCTCTAATTGAAACAAGTTTAATTCAACAGTAGCAATAGATTATGTATTCTCTTACTACTCGCATTAGTCTGCTCCCTAAATTGTTCTTGCTGACTTAATTAATGTGTACGTTTAGTTTTTCATTAGATTTACACGTTGACAAAGTCAAAACATTGTTATGACATTTTGTATAACTACTGAATAGGATTTGATTCGGAGTAAAATATGTTGGAAAAGAAACATACATTTTGAGATGCATTCGCAACATCTGAATATACAAAGACGTATTCATTATACTTTATGAGTGAGACTTGAAACCTCAACAATAGACTTTAAATAATATTGTCTATTCGTAACACTTCAAACCAACTCAAAAAGCTAATTTTAAATACTAAAATTAAAAAAATTATAACTTTTATATAGCGCCGAATCTTTTACTTATAGCATGCTCAAAACGCTATGGTCCATCTCAATTGTGGACCAGTGGGGAGGGGGTATCAGGGAGAAGGTTTTCCGTGCTGCCTTTAGGGGCTAAGTAAACACAACACTGCCTGATCGGGTATCGAACCTCCAGCCCCCTTCTTAGCCAAGCCAAGCCAAGTTCTAGAGTACTTAGCATCTCGATCACGCTTCAGACAAATTACCTGAAATTCTACTGTCTGCATCAAGATTGCAAAGTTGGTGGTGTGGTTGCAGTGACATTCGATGACACGCTCTTGCCGTAAAGCGCTGAGATTGTGTCTGTGGCCATGGGGGCCTCCCGAACGGTCAATAAGAGGGCCAAGCGCGGCGAAGCCCGCTGGTGGTCCCTGATCTTCGACGACCATACATCCCTTTGTGTCCCAAACATCGCCATCAGGGTTGTTACTTTGGAATATGTTAAGAAAGGAATGGCTTAGTGCATTAACCAACAAATGAATTAATGACATGAATAACATCCAGAGGTAAAAGAGGAAACACATTAGTGAAAAATAAATGTTTTCAATCTCTCCCTCCCCCACCCAAAAACAATGGTCAAAACTGACTAGACAACGCTTACTAAAATAAAAAGAAACAAACAAAAAACCCGAAAAACGAAAGGTCTACTGTTGCCTAATTTACTTTTGTATAAGTTGTGCTAGGATGGCTGAACGGTAAAGCACTTTGTTTCCCGGGAGCCCCGGGTTTGAATCCTAGTGAAGACTGAGATTTTTTTAATGATAGGATCTTTGGGCGCCTGTGAGTCCTCCCAGCTCTAATGGATATTTGACATTAGTTGGGGAAAAGTAAAGGTGGTTGGTCGTTGTGCAGGCCACATGACACCCTCGTTAACCGTGGGCCACAGAAACAGATGATCTTTACATCATCTGCCCTTTAGATCGCAAGGTCTGAAAGGGAAACATTTTTTTTTGTAAGTGGTGCTAAATATATCAAAAACCTGTTTAATTTTGACATTGCTTAACAAACACAGGAGTTACGGCGACCTCATAAGAATATGTGTAAAAAAAAACACTTTTTTTATTGCGTTCTAGATATGACTTCATAAATAAATCTACGTTAAAACACATAGTCCACTAGATAAACTAGTTTGAGCACTTTAACAATATAACTATAGATCTAGTAAGTTTAGGAAATACTGATCATCAATGTTAAAATATGCTTATATATATATAGTTTATGTGTACTGTGTAGACACCAGTTACAACACACGTAGTGGCAAGAATAATTTTAAAGTTACCTTTCATTAGCTCTTTGGAAAGCACAAACTGCGAAATCTTTTACTTATAGCATGCTCAAAACGCTATGGTCCATCTCAATTGTGGACCAGTGGGGAGGGGGTATCAGGGAGAAGGTTTTCCGTGCTGCCTTTAGGGGCTAAGTAAACACAACACTGCCTGATCGGGTATCGAACCTCCAGCCCCCTTCTTAGCCAAGCCAAGCCAAGTTCTAGAGTACTTAGCATCTCGATCACGCTTCAGACAAATTACCTAGATTCTAGATTCTAGATATGACTTCATAAATAAATCTACGTTAAAACACATAGTCCACTAGATAAACTAGTTTGAGCACTTTAACAATATAACTATAGATCTAGTAAGTTTAGGAAATACTGATCATCAATGTTAAAATATGCTTATATATATATAGTTTATGTGTACTGTGTAGACACCAGTTACAACACACGTAGTGGCAAGAATAATTTTAAAGTTACCTTTCATTAGCTCTTTGGAAAGCACAAACTGCGACATTGCTGTCATTCTTTTAGAAATAAAACAAAACCAAAAAATGTTTACAAGTTGCTCGAGTAGAGATTTTAAAATATCAACTAGCCTAAATAATGTCAAGGACGCTAAATTTAACATCAAAGTTGCCAACTAACTAGAAGTTATAAACTGAAGAGCTGAATTAGCGAAATAAAGAATATATACTTCGTTAGACGCAAAGCATGTAATAAGTGTTTCAATGGACCTCATTCACCAATCGTAAACAAACAACATTTAGCCACGTGATAATATTGATAAAACAATGAAAAAAAGGTATCACGTGAAGAGATAGAGAATCACGTGGCTAAATGTTGTTTGCTTATGATTGGTGAATGAGGTCCATTGGTTTGGATCAGTCATGTAAGTAGCTTTGTTATCTAATTTGTATGGGGGACTAATCAAGCTTATACCACCACTTCAGTCAAGTACGCTTTCATTTCCCTTGAAAAGGGAACTAATTCATTATAAAGCACCACTTCAGTCAAGTACTATTTCTTTTCCTTGTTTGGGATATCAAACAAAGTAATTTATTAACAATAGCTTATTAATTAATTGGATATTTTTTTAAATTGATTCTTGTGTTGTCAGGTAAAAGAAATAATTGTGCGAAATTTCAGCTTGATCCGAGATTGGATGTCAGAGAAATAACGTGTACAAATTTTTAGCCAGATAGATAGACACACAGACAGACAGAGTTGATATAAGCTTTGTAAAAAATGTATTTCTTCAGTGATAATACTTGGAAATCAGTTACGGGATTAAAAAAGAAACCTAAGCCTATCAGCAAGTTCTTCATTTAAAACACTATAAAAGCTCGGCTAATTATAATTTTCCCGCCATTTATGAAATGATATGGAGGACAAGTTATGAGGATCCTCTTGTTATTAATATTATTCATTTATCATGCTCGTTTCATTCTGGTGCTACCTCCAAGTGGAGGTGGAGGTATCTGGTGGAGGTCATTGGCTAATATGCATGACTAAATGCATGACGCGTAGGATGTTATCATATTCTTTTTTTAAAGTAACGTTTTATATAGGATCTGGGAAAAATATATATGCCATGCCCTTTAGCGCTCTGACAACATAAACAGCTCGAGTTAAATACTCATTTTCAAATGTATAGTCTCAATCGAGACTTTAACTCGATGCCCTTAGTGTGATAACCTTAAGGGGTTAAATGCCAAATGGTCAGAGGCGGACTGGGTGTCAAAATCGGCCCGGCCATTTCTATACCACAGATTGTGTATCATTATCATGTGATGGGCAGCCAATCATACCTGTTCTCAATATCATTATGTTAAGTTTGATAATGTAATGATAAATGTAGGTATGCATACAGTGAACTCTATAATCTTTATAAGAAATATGGACATTATGCTGCTTTTACATCGCTAAGTGTGTGGGCTCTAAAAGCCTGCCAATAAGACTACGCATGTAGACTATTACATTATTTCGGAACATGTGTTCCATTAAATTAGTATTAGACTGTAGAGCCTGTAAAAGATGTTTTTCAAACACAACGCTCAGTGGGCCCATTTTATAACGACCTTTAACAGTTTAATACATGCTATAGTGGCATCCATGCGGCCCTTTGCTCGAATGCCCATATAGTCAGTCCGCCCATTCACACAGCCCAATTCATTTCTAGTTGGTCTTATATTTAAACGATTTTATAATGTACCAGAAACCTGTATTACAAAAAATACAAGCATTTAATCTCTTTAAGATAAAAAATATATTTGTCATACAGAAAATTGAAACTCATAGTGATAAATTCAAAAGTTTAAAATTGTTTCGTTAAAAAAAAAATTCAAAAAAATAATTTTTCACTTTATTTCCTTTCAATTTCGCATTTAAAAAAAGTGGGAAACAAAAAGTTTATCTTTCAGACCAACCTCGTAAGATTTTGCCAGAAGAGAAAAGTTGTGGATGACATTGACCTTTGACTTCTCCATGTACGCTTTCAAGGTCAAGACTGGACTCACCAGCGCGGCATCGAAAAGGTCGTCTTGACTAGAGAAATATATACAAAACTAAGACCTATGCTGAGTTTAATAGGTACCTGTGTTGAGACAGCTATTTCTAAATGGATACCTAAGATAATATTAATATAGTTTCTCTTGCATTCAGAGCTTATAATATCACGTGATCATGGGACAATTGTTCTATATTAATTTAATGATAGACACTAACGAAGTAACGTCTGTATTTTATAAGATAAGAAAGGACCTACCTTTGGTGGATAAATTGAACGTTGCTCCTCGGTAGATGCATTATCATAGCGGAGACAAATATACGAGCTGAAAAAACAACAACTGTTTGTAGACTCTTCTTTATGGAATTATATTGATAGTGAATAGTGAATTAAAGTAGAATCAGCTAATCAATGGCATACAGACCCAATATCTGAGCCACAAGACTGGAAATTGTGTTGGCTGTCTGCTTTTATTTGGAAGCATTTTTATAGGCAGGTGTTAACCCTCCCAGGAGAAGGGGCTAAGGCGTGGAGGCCTAGCTGGCACCTCAACCAGATAGCTTTAGGCAGGAGGGTCTAAGGCGTGGAGGCCTATCTGGCCCCTCAATCAGATAGCTTCAGGCAGGAGGGTCTAAGGCGTGGAGGCCTAGCTGGCCCCTCAACCAGGTAGCTTCAGGCAGGAGGGTCTAAGGCGTGGAGGCCTAGCTGGCCCCTCAACCAGGTAGCTTCAGGCAGGAGGGTCTAAGGCGTGGAGGCCTAGCTGGCACCTCAACCAGGTAGCTTCAGGCAGGAGGGTCTAAGGCGTGGAGGCCTAGCGGGCCCCTCAACCAGGTAGCTTCAGACAGGAGGGTCTAAGGCGTGGAGGCCTAGCTGGCCCCTCAACCAGGTAGCTTCAGGCAGGAGGGTCTAAGGCGTGGAGGCCTAGCTGGCCCCTCAACCAGGTAGCTTCAGGCAGGAGGGTCTAAGGCGTGGAGGCCTAGCTGGCCCCTCAACCAGGTAGCTTCAGGCAGGAGGGTCTAATGCGTGGAGGCCTAGCTGGCACCTCAACCAGGTAGCTTAAGACAGGAGGGTCTAAGGCGTGGAGGCCTAGCTGGCCCCTCAACCAGGTAGCTTCAGACAGGAGGGTCTAAGGCGTGGAGGCCTAGCTGGCCCCTCAACCAGGTAGCTTCAGGCAGGAGGGTCTAAGGCGTGGAGGCCTAGCTGGCCCCTCAACCAGGTAGCTTCAGGCAGGAGGGTCTAAGGCGTGGAGGCCTAGCTGGCCCCTCAACCAGGTATCTTCAGGCAGGAGGGTCTAAGGCGTGGAGGCCTAGCTGGCACCTCAACCAGATAGCTTCAGGCAGGAGGGTCTAAGGCGTGGAGGCCTAGCTGGAACCTCAACCAGATAGCTTCAGGCAGGAGGGTCTAAGACGTGGAGGCCTAGCTGGCCCCTCACCCAGATAGCTTCAGGCAGGAGGGTCTAAGACGTGGAGGCCTAGCTGGCCCCTCAACCAGGTAGCTTCAGGCAGGAGGGTCTAAGACGTGGAGGCCTAGCTGGCCCCTCACCCAGATAGCTTCAGGCAGGAGGGTCTAAGACGTGGAGGCCTAGCTGGCACCTCAACCAGGTAGCTTCAGGCAGGAGGGTCTCGTTAGCCTTGGTTGTCTCGAGACCCATCGTTATAGAAGGCCTGAACACTGTCCTGCAACGTCACAACCTGTGGGCTGATTAGACCAATAGCTTGTTGCCATGTCACGATCTGTACGTGTCTACGCAAACCCAATTGCGACCTGCATATTTTTCCGCATCTCGTGCAGACAAAGACGTTATCCCCGAGGTCTATGTTTTCTTTACGTTTTCTGCGCCTGTCTTCAATAAAGGCTTTCCTTTGGGTCTCAAATGTGTGTCCCGCAGCCTTTGTGAGAGCTCTTCAACTGTCAGAGGCCATCTGCTTTCCTCTATGTTAGTAAGGGCAAAAAGGCGCTTGAGTTGATCTTTATAGCGCTTTCGGAGGCACCTTCAAAGCTCGCCAAAGAAGATTGCCTTTGGCATGCAGTCAACTCCCATGGATATGTTTCCCACCTAGTGCAGCTGTTGAACAGTAAATAGTGATACTTTATTATCCACACCGGCGTCCAGCAGAACATAGTTATTTGTAATGTAGTCTTGCCAGCGTATGCCTATTATAGAAGGATACTTGATGGAGGCGTTCGAGGAGCCTTATATGCCTTCGATAGAGCATCCAGGTCTCAGACCCATACAAAAGTGTGGTGAGAACTACTGCTTTATAAAAATTTGATTTGTGTTGCTAAGTGAAGAGACCTATTCCTCCATAGCTTTATTAAGTCACCAAACGCGCTGTTGGCCTTTGCGAGACAGTTGTCTATCTCTCTTAAAGCATCGTTGGACATTCTGCTGACCATTTGGGTCAAGTGGTCAACTACGTTAAGGAGATGGTCATTCAAATTGATTTGTGGAGCTGGGTTAGTTAGTTTTTAATGTTGATGGACAGATCACGATGCTAATAGCTCATTTGACAACGATTGTGTACAGATGATGTCCATCTTCGAATCCGAACGTAATGTAATAATTATAATAACGATTATGTACAATGTTGATAGGCGCTTATCTTAAGATGAAGCTATAGGTAATGGTAAATTTATTTACCTTTTAAATAATGCATTGAAGGTTTAGGGTCTGAAACGAGGAAAAATACACACACACACTAACACATAAACACCACAAACACACAACATGATATTACCTGAATTATTGACTTGTTGACTAGGAGCGATGTCCTCGATAGTTATCACCCCTGACTTCATCTGCAGAGTTCTGCCCCTTATAGCGCCGTAAACTGATTTCACCATAAACATATCTAGGCAAGAAATAATTGCAAGCCATGCATTACATAACATATCAGAACTTTGCTATATATTTTTATAAATGTAAATGGCTATATTCTAAAGACGTGTTTGGTTGAAGGTGCTGGAAAATTATGCTACAATTTATAATTATACTTAGTTTATTTAGAAAGCAGTACATAGATGTAACTTTGCCTCCGGCAGATTTTGCAATTGATCTGGTGTACTTGAAGAAGCCGAGAGGGCCGGGAAGAGCTGGGAAACCATCAAAAAACTAGTAAGAGACCTTGGAGAGTGGCATGTTTTTGTCGAGGCCCTATGTTCCATTAGGAATTAAAAGGAGGGATGATGATAATGGTGCCAAATGTAATGCAAAGCTTTCCTTTGGTTCACATTGGCAAGGTCGAGAGAGAGAGACCATGACGTCACCCATGACCCCTTTAGTTAAGGCGCAGGAATGCGCCCCAGAGAGGAATCTCCAGTCTTGCTGGAAAACGGCTAAAACAACACAGGAGGCAATAGTTACTGGTTATAAGTCCAAATTATTCTGCCTCGACTCAAGAAGAAACTAAAACCAGTGACTCATCTGGGCTCATCCACTGTCTTCCAAGACAGAAGGAGCCATATCCATAGATCTGCTTGAAGTGTCGTCAGAGCGGTGGCAATGCGATATAAAAAAAAGTCCAAGCCTACTCCAGTTTAAATGCGCACTAATTGCGTCTATATCTTTGACTTGAATACATTAAATATAGATAGAAGTATGATGCATGATTAGATTGGACGAAATGATCAGCATGATTTAACACGTGGAGACGTTTGAGAAAAAATCTCTAGCGTGTAGAAAAAAACCTGTATAATTAAAAAAAAAAAAAGAAATATAGCACATATACACCTAGGTGTACAAACACATATATATAGCACATATAAGCGTAAATATGGCACATAATGACGTATGTGTACAACATGTATACATTAGTGTAGTACATATAGGACGTAATTATCTTCTTTTTTTTTTTTGAAGCAACGTCTGTAATATATAAGATATAAATTTAAGTGCATTACATACAGATGTATGTACAGTATAGCATTTATCTGCATGGCTTACTGCCCTGTTTGTACAAACATTTTGGGCTGCAGCTTATATAAAAGCATGCCTTCTATCTATATATTCAATTAAATAAAAAATTTAAGTAAAATTCTATTTCTGCAAAAGAATGAACCCATTTTATGTTTACGTATGAAATAAGCAATGACCCTAGACTTACCTAACTGATCAAGAGTGAAGGAAAATTCTTTAAAGTCGGGGTCGCTGTCTTCAGATAGAACCACATTATCCGTAAATAGTTCCGCCTTTTCCAGTAGATCAGATTTTCTCTTGTAAACAAAAAGAAATATTTAGAGTTGAGTCCTAAATTTAAAACAACTTTTACAGCACCACTTAGCTTGAAAAAAGTTTATTTGTTTTTAAAGACACAAACATAAAGTAGAAACTGAATGGACTCAACAAATTTAAACTCATTCTAAGAATCATTTCAGTTTAAATAGTGTAGCGGTTTCACAAATAAATTACATACATACATAAAACACTGAACCATAATCTTCAAATACAAAAACAAAATTTAATAAAATACTCTGAAAGACACAAAGATAAAGGCACATTCCTCGTTCCATATGCTAGGACAAATTTGTACAAATACTCCTTCTTCCCTAGTGCTATTAGAGCATGGAATGGGTTGCCTGATCTAGCCAGGAAAACCGGTGACTTGGCAGAATTTAAGTCATTGGTTAATATGCATGACTGAATGCATGACTCGTAGGACGTAATCATCTTCTTTGAAGTAACGTCTGTATTATATAAGATAAGCAAAAGTAAAGTAGCAATTATATAATATTATGTTACCTTTTCAGTGCAAGAAGATTCATAAGGTTGACAAAACCCAAGATTCACATCAAGGATCCGGGCATACAGCTAGAAAGTAGGAAATAGATCTAGGTCACTCAAAAAACAAAGCACTCGATATTTAAAATCATATGTTATTTAGATCTAACCACGATATAGGAAATCTGCATTTTAATCACTGTACTAATACGTATTGAGTTTTCACAATAAAATAAGATAAAAAAATTATAGCTTTGTATCTCATTTGTGGACAGTGGGGGGTAGGGGTATCTAGGAGAAGGTTTTTCCGTGCTGCTTTTAGGCGCTCAGTAAACACAACTCTGCTCGAGTCATGTGTCGAACCTCGAGGCCCTTCATAGGTAGCCAAGTTCAAGCGCACTTAGCCTCTCGACCACGCTTCAACAATAACCTAAACCTACCCGTTTCACGATACTTTATGAAGAATAGTTTTAGCAAATGTTTTGTAATAATAATAATAAATATTTCGCTTAAAGTGTCCTAGAACAGATTATGTGCGATTAGAAATATTTTTACTATTTTTTTTCCTCAATTTTATGCTTTTAGCATTCTCAATAAGCTATGTTTTACATGTTTCGGATGTTCCTTCAGAGTTGAAGATAGTTTACTTCTTAGTCCAAACCTCCCGCAGGACGACGGGGGATGGGAGCGGGCAGGATTTGAACCCTCGACCATCGATAAATCCGAACGACAGTCCAGCGCGCAAACCTCACGATGATCCTATCACTGGTCTGGACCAGATGGAAAGGGATGCAGGAGAGACTAAATGTACCTGTATGTCATCCACCAATTGGGTCACCGCCCCTTTTCCAATCATCTCTGATAAATCGTCAAGCAGTTCGTAAAATGATGTCATCACATTCTGGTTACGCTTGCGCGAGTCTGAGGTCAAATTGATGACCGTTGCCAAGCAATCCTCAACAGATGACGTATTACACTGAAATTGAAACGTGTACTCATCAAACGATAAAAAAAAAAAACAATAACTTTTGGATGCCACTGTATATTTGGAGCTATCAGAGAAAGTGAGTTGGACTTTATGTGCAATCTCTTTCATCCAAATCACTAAGTAGACAACCCCGTTTTTTGTTTTATGATAAACCTTGGTTTTATTTGTTTGTTTTACATGTTCTTTCAGAGTTTGAAGAAGATTACATCCTAGCTCATGCCTCCCGCACAGGAGCGTAACTAGGAATTTTCCATCGTCTTGGGGCCCGGGGGGCTTGACCTCTTTTGGGGCCCCTTCATTTTGCGTAATATTTAATTTTTAATGTAAAAAAACACTTATTTTGGGGCCCCTCTCAAGTGGGGGCCCGGAGGGATTTTCAAATTCTCCCCCCTCCTCCCCCCACCCTAGATACGCCACTGCTCCCGCAGGGCGGTGGGAGATGTCAGCGAGAGTGGTTCAAACACTGTGCATTGAGCATTGAACGACAGTCCGGAGCGCATACCGCACGACAAGGCAGCCATCATTTCATTTAAGTGAGCTTTTTATAAGATTATCATATAATAGTTAATACAGTGATTACAGAAATGGGTTTTCGACTCCTTTAGTCCGGGTTTATAAATTTATAAGTTTATAAGGCAATCTTTCTGTTTCTTCCTAGTTTTTTTTTATAGGGCTTTTCAAGCTTATGCAATATTTTTTCCTGTGCGTCTCTGTTCGCCCATTTGTGTATACAATCGTTTGCCCTTAAGTAATGGGGCTCTTCTGAGTTTATTATGTGTCCGTGACAGTCGGTCGCGTTTACATTTAAAAACGTATTCTCCTTTAACCTTTTCAAAATTATCTTTCTTTCGGTGGTGCAATTTATGAATAATGTAATGAATTTACATTATTAATAAAATATTTCTAAAGCAAATAATACTTTGGTTATCACTGCTCTAGTTATAATCTCTGTTGATTTTTTAATTGTAATTATTTGAAAATGTACAAAATCTGAAGTGAAAATCATATCAGTATTTGAAATATGATCATGAATATTGAGACGCAGACGACGAAAAGGAAACTCGTGGTCAATAACATTGTCTTCATCAGATGCAGCAAAATATGCAGGTCACATCTGGGTTTGCGTGGCTACGTAGAAGATTGATTGATATATATATATATATTGTAATATCGATTTTTTTCCCCTTTTCTTAGCATTCGATTTTGTGTGATTGTGTGATAGGGGTAAAGCAGACAATCTTATATCAACATAATAATCACAAAAACCCCTTTCCATCCTCACAACAGTGACCCACTAGAGAAAAAAAAGAATATAAAATACATCTAGTAGGAACAGAACTAATACATTATTAATAGTGTAGTTTGCTCTGTGTTTTAAAAAAAAAGTTAAAAATTTACCCGCATTTTGGTGACAATTTTCTCTCTGAATTGAAAATCTTGTGGAATGTCTGTAGTCAAGTTTTCAAATGTTGGCGTTGTACTTACTTCTTCAGTAGTCAAAATCTGCTTTAATTTTTCTGTTGTTTTGTCTCCTGTATTAACGATAGGTGGTTGATTAGTTGTGGTAAACGTCAATGGACGCTGCGCCTGATGTGCGTTTGCTGCGGTGGTGGTAGGCGCCAAAATCAAGGTGGGCGCACTTGACGTGATGCCGGCAGTGGCGCTGGTAACGGGTTCGGGAGTCGACAAAGTCTTAGGCTCTGTGGACGATTCAGCCTTGCTCACTTTGGGCGGGTAGGAGACGGTTGAAAGTGATCCTGCCAGGGAAGTGTGCGAGCTGTCGGTCAAGTCGTGAGTCGATGTAGTACAGTCCTTGCAGTTGCAGTGGCTACTCGAGCCTTTATTGTGGCATTCACCGTGACATTCACCATGACAGCATTCACTATGGCAGCATTCACAATGACTCACAATATGGTCATTTCTTTTAAGTCTCTCCAATTTCTGCATATCTCCCGTCTCTCCTTTCTTATTCCCACCATTTGTGACTTGAATACCAATCGCGTTCAATTTTAATTTGTTCCTCATCTCGTCATTTTTAGCAACACTTTTTAATTTGTCACCAGGTTCCAAATTTCGATGAGTCTGTATCAATCGTCTAACACGTGATTGAAGTTTGTTGTTTCTAGCGACAGCTATGATCCTTCTTTTGTCTTTACTTTGTCTTTGATACAATAAATGTTTTGGTCTACTTAATGGATGAATACGCTGCCCACTATATAAAGCCTGTTGACTGTCAGTAAATTTTGGCTGTACGGTCCAGTGTTTAGGCCGATGATTAACATTATTCATATTTGAAGTCCTGAAAACTATAAAAACTTTAAAAGCGTCTTGCAGAGTTTGGTAGGTTCGTAACCAAACATTGTACCAGAGAAACTTGTCTTGATTAAAGTCTAAAGGAAACTGTGTAGTCACGCTTCTTGTGGGTGTGTTTTTAAATTCAATTTCCGGTTTGTCAACACCACTTGTTGATTTTGAGAACATTTCTCTATTTCGTTGGTACTTTGTCGCTTCTGAATAGCCGCTATTAGACGCTGCTTGCTCGACAGAGGTTAAGTCTGTCGCTACGCTGCTTGCGCCAATCTTAACGCCATCTACTTGTGCTATACGCTCTCTATTACGAAACGTTTGGTTAAAATGATTGCCTATAAAAAAAGGAAAATTATTAATAGCAAAAGAATAAAATTACCGATGAATCAAATCTTACAAAACTTAGGATATAATAACAAACTTTTAAGATTAACAAAATAATTAGTCACCGACTTGATATAAATTAATTTATGAATTATTCTATAAATTTCAGACGTTCCTTCAAATAAAAAGATAACTACTAAACAATGTAGAGATCTAGATCTAAAAATAAAGTATTTTACTGGTCGCAGGTCTGTCCTATACATAATACCTCGACCTAGAAAAGTCTGGAAAATGTTTAAAGCACTGGATGGTTGCTTGGTCTTGTAGAATGCGCTTCAGACTTCGCTGCCGATGGTCCCAAGTTAAAACCTTGCCTGCTTCCTTCTGACGTCACGAACTGTGGCGTGGTTACGAGCTAATGGTCTAAACTGATCACAGGTTGTGACATCGCAACTCAGTGTTTAGGCCTCCTATGACGACTGGTCCCGTTCCCAACCCAGGAAGTTTAGACTAGGACGAAATAATCCTCATTTCTGAAGGATTGTCCGAAACCTATGGACAAACAAAACTGCTAAGGCAATTGATATATGCAGTGGCGTAGTTAGTGTGGGGGGAGGATTTGAATATACCCCCGGGCCCCCACTTAAAAGGGGGGGGAGAGAAAATTAGTGTTTTTTGCATTAAATATTAAATATTACGCAAAATGCATGGGCCTCAAAAGAGGTCAAGCCCCCCGGGCCCCCAAATGATGGGAAATTCCTAGCTACGCCCCTGGATATAGGTGAACTATCTTACCGTTCTCATTCTCAAACTGACAGATAAAAGGAAGTTGGATGCCACAATCATCAAGCGTCCACGTGACGTCCAAGTATGGCGAGAATTGGTTAACAGTGACGTAACAGCACAGTTCATTCTGCAATCTACACATCAAATGATGACGCAAAATATTAACCAAAAGCTTTAAATTCTTAGGAAAAATAAATCACACAAAAAAATCTAACATCGACAATTCGACATCATTATCTAATCAACACCTTCCTTGTTGTTTTCAATGCAACATATGTTTGAGTTTATTTCAAAAAAAGTAATAACCTTAATGTGTATGCCAAATTAAGTTATTTAACGAAACAAAAGTTTTAGGAGTTCAAACACAAAGATAGGGAACAAATCGAAATGAATATTGATTATTACGTTAAAGTAAAATTAATTAAGTGGGAATAAGATTAACGAGCAAACGATAACAACTTGTGCATATCGTGGCCTCGTTGGGAAGCTCCTTTGGACAAATCTTTAGCAGAGGCGGGATGGTTTACATCGTAATTGGAATCTAGTGCTGAATACGAGTTTCGTATATCAGAAGTTAAATCTGATGACCCAGATATCCAATTGCATTCAGATGATCCCTAGTTATATGTTCACAAATTTAGAAATCGGAAGTTCTCAAATTTGTTTGGTAAATGAAACCAATAATCTCCATTTCTTTAGTTTACTCTTCTGTGTAGAAACTGGAAGCTACTAGAATTTTAATAGCTTCTTGTTTATTAGTAATTCTGGTAATTTTGATGCGTACCACACGTGACTTTGAGCACAAAAAAACAACAACACCTGCCATTTAGTGGATTGCCTGATTGAATTGGAAGGCATATGCAATCTGGCTTTGGGATCTGGATTCAAAATGATACATAAGCTGCAGTCTAGTTCCAGGTGAAAAAAAGAAAAGCAGGAAATCGCTGTAATAACTTAAACGATTGGGAGATAAAACTATAAGAATATGAAGGTATTGCTGGGGTGTGCTGTAAAGCCTGTAGTTAAAGAAATCTAGAACCAGATCTCGATAAATTGGCTTACATACAGAGTACCAGTGGAGTAGCTAGGGTATTTGATGCCAAAAAAAAAAAAAAAAGAAAAACAAAATGTACACTCTAAATAGAATTGCTGATGAAGATCTGGACATGAAATATTTGTTTCCAAACGACTTAACTGATTTCTAGCAATATAAAAATGTGACGTGTTGTCCACTGTTCCATCTAGCCAAGTCACCTTGTCGCCCACAGGTTTTTGTGTTCGCAGACCAACCCAGTAGGATACTGTAGGCCTGGAACAGAGAGAGAAGTGTGGTCAACATCACTCAGCGTTCACATAAACGTGTCATTGTAAGTAACTCACAAACAAACAATGGTAAAAAACAACAGAAAGAAACAACAGAAACTAACAACAGAAACAAATAGAAAAAAAAACAGAAACAAGCAACAGAAAGAAACAACTAAAACAATCAAACAAAAACAAACATCAGAAAACAAACAGAAAGAAACAACTGAAACTAACAACAGAAACAAATAGAAAAAAACAACAGAAACAAGCAACAGAAAGAAACAACTAAAACAATCAAACAAAAACAAACATCAGAAAACAAACAGAAAGAAACAACTGAAACTAACAACAGAAACAAATAGAAAAAAACAACAGAAACAAGCAACAGAAAGAAACAACTAAAACAATCAAACAAAAACAAACATCAGAAAACTAACAGAAAGAAACAACTGAAACTAACTACAGAAACAAATAGAAAAAAACAACAGAAACAAGCAACAGAAAGAAACAACTAAAACAATCAAACAAAAACAAACATCAGAAAACAAACAGAAAGAAACAACTGAAACTAACAAAAGAAAATAAAACAGAAATGAGATGAAAGCCTGGACATTAGCTATGATTGGAACGATGTCGCCCACACAGCAGTTCCACGCCACTGA